>NW_017670269.1:65000-239530 GCF_001879085.1 Nicotiana attenuata | reverse complement strand
ACCCCGAGGCCCCCGGGACCTCAACCAAAAGCACAACCAAGTCATATACCACTATCCAAACTTATAGCAATTTTTAAAACACCTCAAACAACATCGAATCAACCAAATCAGATCAGATTCAAGCCTAAGGTTCCAAAAATCTTCCGAATTACGCTTTTGATCAACAAGTGTGAGCATGTGATTTTTGGCCTATACGAAATATTCCTATAAAATCCAAGAAAATAGGTTTTTTGTTAATTATTTGCCATTATAGGAATTTTTTGTAGATTTTTCTTAATTATTTGTATTTTTGTGCATGTTTAATTTTTATTTAAATCATGAAAAATACCAAAATATCATGCATTGCATTTAGGATTTGTTTTTACATTTTTAGGATTAATCAGTAGTTATTTGTTTTATAGATTTGAAAATCACAAAAATAGCTCATTTTTACATTTTTTGTCTTTTAATTTTAGTTTATTAATTTTTCTCTTTTAATTTAGGATTAAGTAGTTTCTATAATTTTTGTAATTAGTTAATTACTTTAATTTCACATTTTTAGATAATCTAGAATTTTAATTATTAGGATTTTTAATTAAAAAAAAAAAGAAGGAAAGAAAAGGAAAAGAAGAGGAAATTAGAAATAAAAGAAAAATTGAAGAAGGGATTTCATTTTCGGAATTGGGCCATCTTTAATTCAGCCCAAAGATTTTCTCCCCTCACAAATAATTACCCAAGCCCAAAAATCCCAAATAACCCAATTACCCACACTCCAGCCCAATTGTTTTGGCCCATTAACCCTCACCCTCATTAAAACCTAATCCCTAATTCCTTATAACAATCAGATCATATACACATTAGGAGGGAGATAAGGAGGGACCCCTACACACACACAGAGAAACGACGGGTCTCCCCAAGTGAAAGACCCCATCGATGCTCTATACCTCCATCTCCGAACCAAAAAAAACCAGTAGCAGTACCCTCGTCCGTCCACCCCCTGAACTTGAAACCAAGCTCAAATCTGATCCCAAATCAACCGTGAATCACCTTTGAAAACCAGTCTAAATCGCTATCAAAAAGGTACAAAATACAGCAGAAAAATAGCCATAAGAGCAGCTCCAAATACCAAGTAAATGCCCCAAAAATCACCGCACACATAAACGGTTTCTTCTTCTTCTTTAAAAAACAAACAAAAAAAAATCACATTCGAGAATGGCATCCCAAAAATGGAAAATCAGAAGCAAAAAAAAGGGAAGAAACTTGGATTCTCAATAGAGATTTGAAGAAGAATTGATTTCGAGGCTCCATTTCTTTTCATTTTGGGTACCTAACAGCCTTTTGGAGCCGTGAATTTGCTACTTTGTCGCTGATTTTTGCTAAGTCCGCGTAGCTGAGCTTTCTAGTTTCTTCTTCGCCTTTGTTTGATTCCATTTTGCCTGTTTCGCTACTGTCCAGATATTTGTTGCTTTCGAATCTGTATTTCAGCCTAATAGGCGAATTTTTTTGGAATTATTGGGATTGACTACTAGATCTTCCTCATTTAAGCGCTTTGTTAATTGTTTAAATCTGAATATTTGAGTTTGAATTTTAGCTTGGATCTGTCTAGTTTTAAGGTGAATGATTGGAGTTGAATTGATTTTATGTTTGATGTTTGAGTTTAATGAGGCCGGCGCTACTCATCGCATTGACACTGTGGGCTGGAGCGCGAAAAAAAAATAGAAGTCATGGTCAATCTCGAAAGAACCACGGGACTAAATAATGATAGTGTAAAGAGATCGAGTGTTATTTAATTAACTATAAAAAGTTATTAAAGGTATCAGTAGAGTGGAAGGTAATTTCTCATGCTTTGTTCTGAAGGATTTGAGTTTACGGCATTTTTCTTTTTCCAATGACACATGAATTATGTTATATACAAAAGTGCAGAGACGTTTCTATTACTTGTTTAGAAATTGGCTCTAATTATATACTCATGATCACCTCATGTATGCATCCAAAATTTAAGTTTGGTATTAATGATAGCCTAAGTCCCCTGTTGCTTTTGGGCTCTTGCTGGAGTTTCCCTTGTAATCTAGATAACTTCACAAAGCAATAGGACGAGGTATTAATTGTGTTAATGTAAGTTTGTTTTAGTAAATTTTCGGTTATATTGGGGTGCGCCATACCAAGTAAAATCTTTAAGCCCTGGCCCTCACAAAACTAGTTAGCTTTTATAGAAAATTTGAGGTGTGCCATTTTCATTAAATAACCCATGGCCCTCATTTAGTTAATTTTAATCCTTTAGAAATCGAGGTGTGCCATTTAGCTGAATTTTCCATGGCCCTCGCAAACTTGAAAGCGCGTAGTTGCTTTAGGCGCGTAATTTAAATTAATTTCCTTAAACTCGGGTGTGCATTTCATGTGATCCAAATCCAAATCTCAACAACTTGAAATAAAATGTGTTGTGGACTACGAGTGCATTTCATGTGGCGTGGTTCACGATGTGTTTTAGATAACGTTTAATCTTCCTAAAAATAATTAAAAGCGGCTAATAAGTTAAAAATGTACCATAGGATAAAACATGTATTAAAATCAGATAATAGGCCAATTATAATAGTTTAAGCGACCGTGCTAGAACCACGAAATCCGGGGATGCCTAACACCTTCCTCCGGGTTAACAGAATTCCTTATTCAGAATTTCTGGTTCGCAGACTTCAAAAGGAAAGTCGAAAATTTCCTCGATTTTGGATTTAAAATAAACCGGTGACTTGGGACACCAAATAAACTATCCCAAGTGGCGACTCTGAATAAAATGAATAAATAATCCCATTTCGAATAATATCACTTAAATTGGAAAAACTCCCTTATATATACCCTTCGGGTATGTAAAAAAGGAGGTGTGACAGCTCTGGCGACTCTGCTGGGGAAAAGAACCCAGAACTTCTGGTTCAGGGTTCAAGAATTCGAGCTTAGAATAATTGTTATATTTGGCTTTATTTATTATCTGGTTTTATTTACATGATTGAGCCTAATGTGCTAAATGTTGCTTTTTACCGCTTTGATATTGTTGAACTGCATATAAATTGTAACGAATCCCTCCTCTCTCTGAGTCTTCTAAATCATCTGGGAAGTGTGCACTTCGTGTGACTTTTCTTCTGTTAGAGTCAATCCAATTTTAGAACGAGGTTCGGACAAGTTGCAAAGCCGGTGAAGCTTTTGTATTCCCGGTACGCTGCCCCCCCTCGGCTCGAGCTGTCCGCTCGGGTAAGCCAGGTCTAGCACAAATAAACCCAGGTTTTTAAACCTAGAATAACATAGCCTCATACTGGATCCCTAGTAGGAGCGTTTGTTGCATCACCTGCATTTGACTTAGGGGACTCAACACAGGGGTTGGGTCCGTCTAGGACAGGTGTACCCAAATTAAAAAGACCATCCTGATGCATCTTACGTGCTACTTGCGCATCTGTTTGTTTCGGCTTGCATGTTGACCGGCTTCTAGAATAGGGAAAGAAAATCAAAAAAGAAAAAAAAAAGAGAAAAAAGAGAAAATCAAAAAAAAAGTGAGAGGTAGGTATTTAGAAAATTCTAAAACTCTGCCAAAATTCTGAAGAAAAAGAAAAGTCATTTCAAAATGAGCCAAATTTTCAAGTGCTAGGTTTCCCCTATTCTGTCAAATCTGACCGAACTACGCGGGTCTGATTCTCACCGGATGTGAGATACGTAGGCAAACCTCATCGGTTCCGACCCCAATTTTCAAAAATTCAAAAATATTTTCTTTTAGTTCTTTCTTTAGAAATCTTTCCTTAGAAAATTCAAAAAAAAAAGTTTTTAAACTCAAAAATAGTTTCCTTCTTTCTGAAGTCCTTCATATGAAAAAAGAAATAAAAGAAAATCAAAAAGAATAAAAATCCGAAATACGGGTTTCCTTTATTTTGAAGTATTTTTCCAAAAATTAAAAAAAATCAAAAAAAAAGAAGAATAAAAAAGGGAAATTTTTTCATCTTTAAAAGTATTTCTTTCGTAAATGTCAATAAAAAAAAATTGAAAAAAAATTGAAGTCCAAAAAATATTTTTGCTTGTCGTTAGAAGTACTTTTGTAAATAAATAAAAGCTCAGAAATTCAAAACATTTTTCTTAAAAGAGCCCCTCTTTCGAAATTAAGAGGTTACATCCAAAATCCAAAATATTTTTCTTTCTTCCTTAGAAAAAGAAAAAACAAATGGAAAATTCAAACAAAAAATATTTTCATTTTACTTTTGAAATTCCCAAAGTTCCAATCAAAAGAAAAGGAATTTTTAGAAGTCTTTCTTTCAAATTAAAAGAAAAATAAAAACAAAAATCAAAAAAAAAAAATTTCCTTTCTTCTTTTAAAGCATTTCTTTCGAAAATTCCAAAAAAGAAAAACAAAAAGAAATTGAAAAAAAAAACAAAGAAAAAGAATCAAAAATCAAAAATGTTTTCCTTTTGCCTTAAAAGCTTTCATGGTCTGAGTTTTATAAAAAAAAACAAAAAGAGTTAGTTTACTTACTCCATTCCCAATCTTCCCGAACTATGCAAGATCTGATTCATGCGGGGTCATGATACGTAGGCAATCCTCATCGGATTCGATCATAGCTATAAAATAAATTGAGTGACAAAATAAACTAAAAAAAATTAAATGAAAAAGAAAGAAAAGAGTGAAAAAAAAAAGAAGAAAAAAGAAGGAGCGACAAGAAAAAAAAGTGACAAATAAAAGAGAAAAAGAGAGTACAAAAATAAAAGAGCGGCAAAAACGAGATGAAAAAATCAAGAGTGAATAAAGAGAGGCAAAAATAAAAGAAAAGAGGTACATACTGAAAGAGTTAGTTAAGGCCGGGATGAAATATGCAACTGTGCAAACACATGGTAGAAGCGTTTAACTGTTAGGTGCATTGCATCCCAACGTGCGATTTCCTATATGTTAAATGTCTCAAAACTAACAAGGTTGTTTGTGTGAGCAAATTAGCTGGTTCTGTTCAGGTGGTTGGTTTTGTTGGTATGCGGTGATGAACGCGCAACCTTGCACGCGGCCACAACATTATACACAAAATCGAGCTCTATCTCCCAGAAATGCCCATCCTTACCAAGCTCCATATAATCCCCAATCAAATGTTCCCCAGTACAATCCTCGCCCAAGAGAGCCTTTCAAAAGGAACCAGTTCACCCCTATTGGTGAATCATACTCAGGTTTGTTCCAAAAGCTAGTCAGGCGAGTTTTCCTGCAGCCAGTGGCCCCAAACCGGCCAAACCCCAAGTCCCCTTGCGCCGAGCTGATGCTAGATGTGAATACCACTGTGGAGCGGTAGGGCACAATACAGAGGACTGTTGGACCCTCAAAAGGGCAGTTGAAGATTTGATTGAAGCGGGAAGAATCATTTTTCGGGACGAAGAGGCTCCTAACATGATGAACAATCCTCTGCCTACTCACACCAATGGGCCAGTAGACGGAATGACTTGTGAAGATAAGAAATTTGATTCGGCACTGAAGGCCATTGTAGCCATTGCCGAGACAGAAGAAAGGTCAAAAAAACGGTTGCCAAGCCTGAAAGTTCCCTGTTAGACGGGAGTCTCGGTAGCCAGTCTTGCTCTGCTTTCTGCATCCGAATTATCTCAGGGTGTGATCCGGATGTTTTACTTTATTGTCTTACTTTCCGATGTAAACCCTTCTATCTTCAAAAATATAAAAAAAAAAAAAGGAAAAAAAAAAAAATCAAAAAATCAAAAAATCAAATGAAATTAATATTTTATTTTCCAAGAATGTATCTTTTCTTAATCTTGTCATTTCTCATTCTCTTTTTTTAGTTCTGTTAAATGCAGATCTCAATAACATGACATGCTTGCGGACTTCATGCCCAGATCCCAAAATGCTGTCACACTTCGAAATAATGAATCAAGAGTCGAAGTGCAAAGAAGATAAGTTTGAGGAAATAAAAACAAAGAGTTGGAACAGTTGAAGAAAAATTGGTTCTAGAGTGGAAAGTTCCATACATTGCAACAAGAGTACTGCCAAAAGAGTGCGTTGTACTTGGGGCACATCGAAGGAAATATCCCTGAAACAACTGTCAATGCAAATGCAGTGAAAAGGTACTATGTTGGATCCTCCGTATAGTTCTAATATTCTCCGGTTGGGATGACGAAGGCTTTCATTCTCGCTACCCAAACACTATCAATCCTTTGCAAACCCTTTGAGCCGGCTCCCATTCTTTGATTACCCTCTTTGGAACCTGAAAGTGTCATTGAAAAAAAAGAAAAAGAAAGAAAAGAAAGATACAAAAAAGGAAAGGAAGAAAAGACAAAGAAAATGAAAAAAAAGACGGAAAAAGAGAGGAAAAGGAAAAGAAAAAGAAAGAGAAAACAAGGAAAAACAAAATAGAAGAAAAAACAAAAGAAAAAGAAAAAAAACAAAAAAAAGTTCCCTGAACTACGTTCGACTTGATTCCGAAAGGATACGTAGGCAGCCTCTCTGGGGTTCAGTCACACCAAAAAAAAAATCCACATTCCCCTCCAAAGTTGAAATTGGGGCAAAAGTTATAATGGTTCGGCGACGGTTCGCCAGAAAGGTTCCAAAGTTGTAATTCCATCCAAACTCTTTTCACCCCAAATCTTGTTCAAGTCCTTCTGATCAATCTGTGAGAATGTTCAAGGATCGGAGAATGCAGTTACTTGGATTTGAGACAATCAAATGAGAGAAATAAAATGAGAGAGTCTTATTGGTGAAAACCCACACGGGCACCGTAAGGCGATGGTAAGCAGAGAAATTGAAAATGAGAGAGTCTTGTTAGTGAAAACTCGTAAAGAGCACTATAAGGCGATGGTGAGAAGAGAAATAAGAGAGGTCAGCTGGTGAAAACCCGCAAAGGGCGCCCCTGATCGAAAAGAGGATCCTCGCAACCATTAGCATCAACAGAGTCCTGGCAAGGTTCTCAAATTTGAGGCAAAAGTTGTGATGAATTTCTGAGAGTTGGACGATTTACACAGATCAGGCATCCAGTCCAAAAGGCATGTCATGTTCATTGAAGTCCGCATGTACTCCAGATAAGTCCTTATTTCCTTTCCCCGAAAGGGACACTTCTTGTTTTAAACTCATTCTCCATTCCATTGTTTGCTTTCTTTGAATCCCTTTCGGTCTAACTCTGTTCCAAAGCTGAGGCAAAGAAGAGATGGCAAGACTGATTTACAGGCGTTTCGTTTGATACAAGCTAATATGCAAGGCACCCAGCCTCGTCAGGGGCATCAAGTCGGCTTCGACCGGCCATGGTAGTTGATGTTTTGAAATTGAAAACTCTTGGAAGGAGAAAATCAAATTGAAGTGCCTACAAAGGCAAAATGAAGCTAGAAAGGTTGAGTCCCACGTGGCTAACTGTCCTGGCAAAGGTCTGAAAAGTGAAAGTGCCTCAAATGCTCTGAAATTGAAGTTGGAAGAAGGAAGCCAGAAAAGGAAGGCCTATGAAGGCGAAATGAAGTTGGAAAAGGCTAAGTCCGACTAGCCACTGCGACAAAGTTTGATGAGCCAAAAGTTCCCCAACGCTCCGAAGTTAAAAAAAACAAAGAAAAAAAAATAAAGAAAAGAAATACAACGAGTCAGAAGTGAAAGGTCTACAAACGCAAAAGAAAGTCGAAAAGTTGAGTTCCCCGTGACCAACTGCCATGGCAAAGTCTGGAAAAGCTAGAGGTTCTCCAGGGTCAGAAATGAAATTGGTCCTCAGGGAACGAGCAGTTGCAGTCGAAATCTTCATCAAAGAAGCCAGGCCGAGATCAATTGATTGAAACAATCAAGGCCACAAAACCAACCACCGTTTCAAACTGACAATTGTTCTTTGTTTGAAAACATGAAACAAGTGCAATCCAAAGCAACCTTGCAAGAAGCAGGTGCAACCAAGGAAAAATGCACAAGAGCTAGAAACAGCTTCGCAACAATAATCAACCCAAAAGGGAAGTTTCCTCCAAATTCTTTCCTGCATTTTTTAAAAAAAAAAAGAAGAAGAAGAAGAAGAAAGATCCCAAATCATGGTAGCATAGGACCTCCAATCTCTAGCTGCATCCTTTCCAACATAGGGCCCCATTCCCTAGTTATCCCCGGCATAACCCAGGGACCTTTTTCTTTTCTCCCGGCAAAACCCGTGGACCTCCCTGGCATAACACAGAGACCTCTTTCTTTTCTCCCGGCATAACCCGTGCACTTCCCTGGCATAGCCCAGGGACCTTTTTTTTTCTTTTTCTCCCGGCATAACCCGTGAACCTCCCCGGCATAACCTGAGGACCTTTTTCCTTTTCTCCCCGGCATAACCCGAGGACCTTTTTTCTATTCTCCCGGCATAACCCGTGGACCTCCCTGGCATAACCCAAGGACCTTTTTTCTTTTCTCCCGGCATAACCCGTGGACCTCCCAGGCATAACCCGAGGATCTTTTTCCTTTTCTCCCGGCATAACCCGAGGACCTTATTCCTTTTCTCCCGGCATAACCCGAGGACCTTTTTCTTTTCTTCCGGCATAACCCGATGACCCTTTTTCTTTTCCGGCATAACCCGGTCATCTTTCCAGCATAACCTGGCAATCTTCCCAATTTAGGGCTTCACTCCCTATTCCCAAGGATACACAATCCTGACTTTTATTGCTTTCAATAATGAAATAGCTTTGATTTGTGTTGCAAATAACTCACGAAATTTTTCTAGTAAAAACTGGGGCAGAAAAATTTCATTCGTTCGTTTGTGTTTGTGTCTGAGCAGGTTTGACCTCGAGGCACAGGATTCGAGATGACCAAAAAATGAGACTCAATCCAAAATAAAGAAAAGAAGAAAAGGAACAAAAAGAAGTGAACTCAAAGTGCTGAAGTGGAGAAGGATGCGGACTGCTCAAGATATGATTAAAGTCACAAGCTTCGCATGTCCCGCCTTGATCCAAAGCTGAAGAAAGAACCAGCACCTACAGCTGAAGAGCATCAAGATTCAGATCGGCGTCCACAGCAAGAACCAGCTAAGACTCAAGATCAAGCTCCAAGAAATTTATAGATAGGAATCTTGTAACTCGTAGTTGGTAGGCTTAGCTAGTTTAGCTCTTTTATTTTCCATTTTGGTGTAATAAGGAGTTCAGCAAGCAGTAGCAGCAGCAGCAACAGTGAAATCACAGCTTCCTGGTAGTCCCAGCTACCAAAACTTCCAGAACTACACTGACCTGATTCCTTTATAGCCAAGGATATGTAGGCAACCTCTGAAGCAAGGTTCAGTCAGACTCTTTCAAAAAATGCTTCTCATGGAGTTTTTAAATGGGCAAAAATCCCTCGTGATTGCTCATTTTATCTTTGCCCGAAAACTCTTCATGTTTCTGAGCAAAGAGGGGCAGCTCTGAGCACGTGATTTTTGCTCTATATGAATTGCTCCTATAAAATCAAAGAAAATAGATTTTTTCAATTATTTGCCATTTTATAGGATTTTGGTAGGATTTTTATTTAATTGTTTGCATTTTGTGCATGTTTAAGTTTTATTTAAATCATGAAAAAAATTTACCAAAATATCATGCATTGCATTTAGGATTTGTTTTTTACATTTTTTAGAATTAATCAGTAATTACTTGCTTTATAAAAATTTGAAAAGCACAAAAAATAGCTCATTTTTATATTTTTTGTCTTTTAATTTTATTTTATTGATTTTCCTCTTTTAATTTAAGATTAAGTAGTTTCTATAATTTTTGTAATTAGTTAATTACTTTAATTTCACATTTTTAGATAATCTAGGATTTTAATTATTAGGATTTTTAATTTAAAAAAAAAAAGAAGGAAAGAAAAGGAAAAGAAGAGGAAATTAGAAATAAAAGAAAAAATGAAGAAGGGATTTCATTTTCGGAATTGGGCCATCTTTAATTCATCCAAAAGATTTCCTCCCCTCACAAATAATTACCCAAGCCCAAAAATCCCAAATAACCCAATTACCCACACTCCAGCCCAATTGTTTTGGCTCATTAACCCTCACCCTCATTAAAACCTAATCCCTAATTCCTTATAACAATCAGATCATATACACATTAGGAGGGAGATAAGGAGGGACCCCTACATACACACACAGAGAAACGGCGGGTCTCCCCAAGTGAAAGACCCCATCGATGCTCTATACCTCCATCTCCGAACCAAAAAAAACCAGCAACAGTACCCTCGTCTGTCCACCCCCTGAACCTGAAACCAAGCTCAAATCTGATCCCAAATCAACAGTGAATCACCTTTGAAAACCAGTCTAAATCGTTGTCAAAAAGGTCCAAAATACAGCAGAAAAATAGCCATAAGAGCAGCTCCAAATTACCATGTAAATGCCCCAAAAATCTCCGCACACATAAATGGTTTCTTCTTCTTCTTTAAAAAACAAACAAAAAAATCACATTCAATAATGGCATCCCAAAAATGGAAAATCAGAAGCAAAAAAAAACGGGAAGAAACTTGGATTCTCAATAGAGATTTGAAGAAGAATTGATTTCGGTGCTCGATTTCTTTTCATTTTGGGTATCTAACAGCCTTTTGGAGCTGTGAATTTGCTGCTTTGTCGCTGATTTTTGCTAAGTCCGCGTAGCTGAGCTTTCTAGTTTCTTCTTCGCCTTTGTTTGATTCCATTTTGCCTGTTTCGCTACTGTCCAGGTATTTGTTGCTTTCGAATCTGTATTTCAGCCTGATAGGCGAATTTTTTTGGAATTATTGGGATTGACTACTAGATCTTCTTCATTTAAGTGCTTTGTTAAGTGTTTTAATCTGAATATTTGAGTTTGAATTCTAGCTTGGATCTGTCTAGTTCTAAGGCGAATGATTGGAGTTGAATTGATTTTATGTTTGATGTTTGAGTTTAATGAGGCCGATGCTACTCGTCGCATTGACACTGTGGGCTGGAGCACGAAAAGATAATGGAAGTCATGGTTAATCTCAAAAGAACCACGGGACTAAATAATGATAGTGTAAAGAGATCGAGTGTTATTTAATTAACTATAAGAAGTTATTAAAGGTATCAGTAGAGTGGAAGGTAATTTTTCATGCTTTGTTCCGAAGGATTTGAGTTTACGACATCTTTCTTTTTCCAATGACACATGAATTATGTTTCATACAAAAGTGCAGAGACATTTCTATTACTTGTTTAGAAATTGGCTCTAATTATATACCCATGATCACCTCATGTATGCATCCAAAATTTAAGTTTGGTATTACTGATAGCCTAAGTCCCCTGTTGCTTTTGGGCTCTTGCTGGATTTTCCCTTGAAATCTAGATAACTTCACAAAGAAAAAGGACGAGGTATTAATTGTGTTAATGTAAGTTTGTTTTAGTAAATTTTTGGTTATATTGGGGTGCGCCATGCCAAGTAAAATCCCTAAGTTCATGGCCCTCACAAAACTAGTTAGCTTTTATAGAGAAAATTTGAGGTGTGCCATTTTTATTAAATAACCCATGGCCCTCATTTAGTTAATTTTAATCCTTTAGAAATCGAGGTGTGCCATTTAGCTGAATTTTCCATGGCCCTCGCAAACTTGAAAGCGCGTAGTTGCTTTAGGCGCGTAATTTAAATTAATTTCCTTAAACTCGGGTGTGCATTTCATGTGACCCAAATCCAAATCTCAACAACGTTAAATAAAATTTGTTGTGGACTACGGGTGCATTTCATGTGGCGTGGTTCATGACGCGTTTTAGATAACGTTGAATCTTCCTAAAATTAATTAAAGGTGGCTAATAAGTTAAAAATGTACCATAGGCTAAAACATGTATTAAAATCAGATAATAGGCCAATTATAATAGTTTAAGCGACCGTGCTAGAACTACAGAATCCGGGGATGCCTAACACCTTCCCCCGGGTTAACAGAATTCCTTATTCAGAATTTCTGGTTCGCAGACTTCAAAAGGAAAGTCAAAATTTTCCTCGATTTGGGATTTAAAATAAACCGGTGACTTGGGACACCAAATAAACTATCCCAAGTGGCGACTCTGAATAAAATGAATAAATAATTCTATTTCGAATAATGTCACTTAAATTGGAAAAACTCCCTTATATATACCCTTTGGGTATGTAAAAAAGAAGGTGTGATAATGGTGGGTGTGGCAGTGGTCATTTGTGGAGTTTTGGAGTTCTGGGATGAGTAGCGGGGTGTTATTTGAGGTATGGCATGTGTTGAAGTGATGGTGAGGAGCGGGATGGTTTTGTTGCTTTGGAATATTCTGTGGAGGTGTAGGGTCCTGAGCATTTGGGAAATTGATATCTGGAGTAGTGAGGGAAAATGACAGATTCGCCAGATTCCGGACCTGATCAAGTTCTTCCTGAAATTTCAGCAGCTTTTTTCCAGTTGGGATGTATTTTCCTTGGGAACCAAAGTACCGTGACCGTGATTCACCTCTACCCGTTCAGTTGAGTTTTCCTTTCTGGCGTTGTTCAAATCTTCCATCTTCCCTTTGCTCTTGTTTTTGACAGGACTAAGAGGAGGAGTGGGTGGAGGGCCCCTGGATCTCGTGAAATAGGATGATGTTGCCAGAGTTCACGAACTAACCTTTGGGGAGGGGAATAATAAACAAAAAGTATAAACAGAAAAGGTAACAAGTTAGTGAGGATCATAGAAAATGTTGCAATATTTAAACACATAGTGCAGAATGTAAACCGTGTCCTAATTTGGGGACCTCTTTATGCCCGAGGTAGGCCTAGCGACAAGTTGATTTGGAGAACTTGGAGTGCTAAATGCCTCATTTCATTGATAAAAAGTAGACGAATCCCAAATTGACACTAAATAACAGGAAATAAAAGTTGCTAGTGGCCGTTGGCCTTATTACATTTTATAGAGCAAAATGAAAACTCCTATCTATTTGGTCCCAGAAGGACCTTCCCTAGATTCGGCGTCCTTGGCTCCATCGAACAGCTTCCCTAACTCGCGCAGTCCCAGCAGCAGGTAGGCTCTGGCCAGATGTCCGCCTTCATTTCCTTCAGCATTCCGGCAGTCTTCGACCCTCTTGAGAAATTTCTTTTCCAACTCTACTATACCTCGCTCCAAATATCCCAGTCGCTTGTTGGCGCTGACAGCCATATCCTTCCACTCTTCGATTAGTTTTTGATTAGCTTCCTGTATCTCACGGTGCTCGCTTTCGCATTCCCGGATCCTCTTGCGTAGTTGATTGTACTTGACCTGTGCTTCGGCCTTTCATCTATGACCCTGTGACCTTGAACATATCCGGGATGGTCCAGACTATTATGATTATCCTCCAACCAGCCTGAATAGTAGGGAGCACAACCGGCGTGGTATCTATCTGGCTCGATGGTATCCCTTTCCATGACAATCTTGCAATGCCACATATGCTGAGCTTGGCACTTGTAAGGACTATCATCAACCTGGAAGTCGGCCCGGAAGTGACTCATCTTATCGACCCTGGGTATAACCTGCTTCCTACCCGCTTGTCTCATAACCTGGAGAGGTACGTAAGGGTACGTTCCTCTTAAGCCGATTAGTATTAGGAAAGGTGCATCTCTGGATCGGACGATGAACTCCTTGTTGGAAACCACTCGAACATCCATTGCACTTGCTCCTCGGTCAAATTATCAAATAGCTCGAACCATCCTTTGGCATCCTCTGGCTGAGCAAACATATCAGGGATATAATTCATTCGCTTTGGATGATGGAAGGCGATATGATCGTCCCAGTCCCTTCGTTGAATCTCTTGTCAGTATTCACCCTTTCGTAGATGCTACACGAGCCACAGCTGAAGTAGTAAATTGCAACCTTCGAAGTGACCAGCTCCCCGTTGACACTTTTGTAGGGCTCGGTATATTTCCGCGATGATCATGGGCACAATGCTGAATGGTTGCCCTCCAATTCCTTCCATTAAGGTTTTAGTTACCATAGCTAGTCTGGTGTGGATTCTTGCCTTCTTCGTTGGAAAAACGATCAATCCCAGGAAGCAAACCATGAACACAAAGACCCTTCGGTGAATATGTCCCAATGATGTGATGGAAAATTCATCAGGATAGGTACGGTAGGATTTGCTGTGACCGTACCTTTCATACAAATAATCAAAAGGGATATAGGAGTCTTTCAGACATGTCAGTTCAGGATTTTTCTTCAAACCCATCATCTTAAGGAAACCCCTGCTCTTGCGGTTTTCAGGCATTAACAAACCCGGAGTTTCCCATGGTATACCGGCCAATCCCCCTATTTCTTCCAGTAAGGGTGTCATTTCAATATCCCCGAGGCGGAACACAGACCTCTCGCAATCCCAGAACAAAGTAGCATCTTCTATGATCTTGTTGTTGGGTTGGATTTCCAGGAGAGAAGGTAGGTTCCCCAAATATTTCCGGACAAGAGTCTGATCACTGGAATGAAAATCCTTCCACCAGCTTAGCAGTTTGGGGTGGATGTTGGTGACCCGAATCTGGGGACTTCGTGCCTCATATTTCTGCAAGACAAAGGGTTAGGCCCTCACCCCCACCAGACTCGACTATTTAATATCAATAATTGGCATAAAAGCATCTAGTTCTCCAAATAAATGCACAGAACGTGATGATGTCCGTTTGGGTTCTAACGAAACCCTGTGGACTTTGGACAAGGCTATCTTAAAGAGTCATTATGCGGACAACATAACTGACTCGGCTAGGTTTCACCATGATTCATGCACAATTTTAATCAGAGTAAGGTTTCTATGGGGTTTTAGACTGGTACCCTTGAGCGGACAACTCAAGGGGGAAAGGCGCGGAACCGTCGACTACACCGTTGATCGACTGGTTTTACCGCAAATATGCCTTTACTGGATTTAGGGGGTGATAATATCGGAAGAGCGCAACCACTCATTATAAGCGTTGCTATAGGATTTGTTTGGCACGAGCAGAATATGATGTTGAGCATGATTATGCAACAGTTAAAGGCATGTTGTCATGTATTTGCACATTAAGAAAGCAGTAAATACAACAGTTTCATAATATAAAGCAGTAGTAAAGGAAAGCAGTAAGGAAAAGACAAAAACAAAAAGACAAGTCAGTTTTGCAATCGAAATGGAAATTGAATGCTTAAAAGAAATAAACAGATAATGATTTCATAATAGTAGTCTGAAATGGTAAAAGCCTAAAAAAAATCCCCAGCAGAGTCGCCATGCTGTCGCGCCCCCTTTTTCTCGCGAAATCGGGTTTATGACATTTGGTAGGGACAACTCGTTCCTTTTGGGAAAGGGGTTTTGCAATTTTGGAGAGTCGCCACCTAATGATTAGGGTGAATTAGGACACCAGAGGAGTTCGATTTGAATAACCAGAGATAGGGTAAGGGCTTGAAATTATTCTAAGGGGAAGGTGTTAGGCACCCCTCAGAATCCACTAGTGTGGTTCCCGGCCAGACAATTATTGTGAATTTGGGTACAATTAGCATATAAACAAATAAGGCTCAAATAAGAGGGGATTTCATCACATAAAGGTTTGAAAGAGTAATTACAAAAGCTGATTTAAAAAAAATAAAGAGTTAAAATGCTGAAAAGAAAGAAATGAACAATAAAGGGGGAGGGGTCTTAGGTTTATTAATAATATGGATCACCCCCACACAATGCCCGATAATCACTCCTCAATGAGGGGCTACACGTGACATTATCGCGTGGTCATCATATCCATATCTACCCATCCCACCCCGTTAAGGTATTAAAGCGCGGAATGGTCTCGATTACTTATTGCATGCTATTACCCGCCCCAATCCTATCAGTCCCGGAGGCACTTAGGACTACTAATCCTAAAAGGGAGGGATATTAGGCTTATTTAAGGTTTCAAAAGGTGAAAAATCTAAAGCGACATACAAAACACATATTGCACATTTTAGGGAGAAAAGCATATAAACAAACAGGGGCTCAATTACACCTCCTTGAACAGAAAAGCACATAATTAGCATGACTTTCACATACTGTTTAGGTCTGATTAAATACTAAATGTGAGAGAGATTAAAGGGTGAGGCAGACTGATTTATTACATAATTCAGATAAGAGGCCCGAATCAGGCCTACCTGCTGGTTGTAATTAATAGAACAGATTCAATTTATAGTTATTACCCTATGTCTTGCCTAAGTGTTAAGACGGGGTCCTATAGGCATGATATCTACTGAATTCAGAAAATAGTAAGACTTGAAATAAATTGTTTGAATGCCTACTTGTTAAACTTAATAAGTGAGGGAATCAGATTATTAAAAGAGAGGCGAGATTTAACGAATTGATTATAAGTTCTGCAACTGACAGTATCCATTATTGCTGATTTTATATCTAACATTGAGTGAGGCGAATCAGATTCAATTAGAAGTTCCTATGGGCATGCTTTCTATGCGTTGCTGATTTTAAACTTTATAGACCAGGGGTAAAAAATGCAAAAGTCTTATAGACATAGTATCTAAATGCATGAGGCTTGTTTTAAACCTATAAACATGGTACCTAGATGCGGAATTTGTTTAAGACTTATAAACATGGTATCTAGATGTAATTGAATATGCAGAATTGAACAATTCTATATGCATAATTTCTATATGAAGTTGGATATGCAGAGTTCAGAATAGACCTATAGGCATGATTTCTATTTGAATATGCAGAATTCAGAATGCCTATAGACATGGTTTCTATATGAAGGTTGGATATGCATGAATGTAGTAGTCCTATAGTCATGATTTCTATATGTATTTGAAATATGCAAAATTACAATAGACCTATAGACATGATCTCTATATGTATTTGGATATGCGGAATTGTGGTGGACCTATAGGCATGATTCTACCCTTTGCATGCATTGTTACCCACCCTTTTTTACTAGCCAGCCCCAAGCGTTTATTACAACTTATTACAAATCAGAATGAATAAAATTACATCAGGAAAAAGTAAAAATACAACCAAAGGAGAGCCTGATTCAGACTTCCTATCTGAAGTATGAGATAGACCAACTCAAAGACCACTGATCCAAAGCCTTTCTCCAATCTGAGTGTGTCAGAGTTCCCTAAGAGCCTCAATGGGACTCCGGCAGTGCTCACACCCAAATTGTATCACCAGAATAGGGACAAGTGTAGTGTGGAAAGGCCAGCCCTCAAGTGTCCAAGCTCATAGGGAGCTCAAAGGGTCCCAAAGCAAGGCTCACGAGAGGGGGCAGAACTTAAAGTCTAAGAGAGAGTGCAAGTGAATAAGAGAATTCTAAGGAATAAAGGAGAGGGAAACAGCTACAAACAGATACACAAAAGGGGTTCAGGGAATAGGGGAATTGCAAAGAGCCTATTGCTTAGGCTAGGGCAAGCTTTAGGCATGCCCAGCAATGGAGGATGCTGGCCTGCCTATAAGTCTGCCAGAACACATCATATTAGAGGCTAGGATCCCAGGGGATCAAGATTGAGTCAGGGACGATAATTTGCAGTACTGCCATGCCTCAAACCATAGCATAAACACATAGGGAGTGGGGTTTTGGGATTCACAATAGATTTAAAATAGGCAGAAGGCAATTACAACATGCTAAAGTAAGCATTGAACTATACATAAGCAGTAGGCAGACATGCAGGTAAATGTAGTAAATAAACACATTGTTGTGATTACTGAAAACCTTAATCAGGACATACCAGTTTCAAGGGAGCAAAATACAGCAGTAGCAGTACTCGAAAAATAGGTCACAACACAGGTAACAAGAGAGAATGCTTTTGAATGTGAGTTCAGAAAACTAAGAGTGTTCGTGTCTTGTGTCAATGAAAGAGCAGGTATTTATAGTGTGAAAACAGGCAGAAAATAAGGCAAGAAATAACCGTGTACCAATTAAAATCAATCAGTGGAAGAACTTTCTTTAATTAAGGAGTTAAACTTAAACGGTAATGAACAGAAATCATATAAGGAAAGAGATTGAGTAAGCATCTTGTGCAAAGTAGGCAATTAGGGGTAAATACATAGTAGTTTAATTAAGGGAAGAATCTTTAAAATACACGGTTAAGCAAATAAGGTAAGATACCCAATAAAATCAATCAGTACATAGTAAATCAAGGAGTCAGGATTCGAAATTATTGGTTCATGGGTAAACCAAGTCAGAAAGGCTAAGGAAAGTTTTCAAATCAAACCAAGTAACATGGAAATTAGCACAACAAGGAAAGAATCAATCAGACTTACACAAAGGAGGTCTGAAATCAGTCAAAAATTGAAAGTCATTTTAGATGGGAAGCTCAGCATATATAAAGAGTACACAAGTGTTAGGCATGCGAGGCTGAATTTAGGACAAAGAAAAAGCGTCATGCAATCACAAAAGTAAGTAGTGAACTACAGGAACATGGTAGTCATCTTAGTGACAAAGAAAAGGGAGAGTATCAAATAACATGCAGAGGGTCCAGTAGAAAGACCCTAGAAGAGTTTAGCAGGAAATCAGAATCATATAAAGACACAAAGGCTGAAACAATGATTTCGAAACTTAGTCGAGCAGTAGATGAAACAATCTTCAGAAACTCGAATAGGTCCAAAGGCGTTAGGGTTTTGAAATCAAACAAGTTAAAAGATGAAGAACAAGCAAATCACATAGCGAATAGTCTCAATACTCGGATGAAACCTCAAATTTTAGGGTTTTGCCATCAATCGAGTGTAGAGATGAAAGGACAAGTAATCAAGGCAAAAAATACTAACGAAATATGTTCAGAAATCTCAGAAAGGAACTGAGACTTTTAACGTGCATTTTCCGGTAGAAGAACAACATAAGAAACACAGTAGAAGAACGACATAAAGAAACATAATAGAAAAACTCATAAAGAAACGCAGTAGAAGAAACATAGTAGAAGAAACACATAAGAAACACAGTAGGAGAAACTCATAAGAAACACAGTAGGAGCAACACATAAGAATCACAGTAGAACATGCTAAAGATCAGAGAAAACTTCTAAAAAAAAATCCTAAATTGGAAAAGATAAAAGTTTTGAAAGCAGAGTTTTTGAAAGAAACTAAAAAACGTTTGGAAGCTTAGAGATAAACACAGATCTAGAACAGATCTAAAGAAATCAAAAGAACCTCAAAAGGTTAGGGCTTCAGAAGAAACCCAGAGGGTGAGAAAGGCCTGGAAGGTCATTGATCTGAGCAGGAGAAGTCAAGATCAGACTTGAACAGCCATGGCTAGCCGGAGCAACGTCGGAGACAGCCGTAGAACTCGAACGAAGCCAAATCTGGCCAAGATTCTTCAAGGTTTGACCTTGAAACCATAGTAACCAGGCGTGTAAGAGTTATAGGAGGCCGGTATAGGACTTCGATGGCCTTGGAAGCCATGGATTCCGGTGATTTTAGGGTGGAAGTGGAGGGAGGCGGCTAGGGTTTGAGAAGCTTCGAGAGAGAATTGAGAGAAGGGGGGAATTCAAGGGCGGCTACAGAAGGGAAATGATTAGGTTTAGGGGTTAGGTCGGGTTAAAAAAGGAAGGGGCAAATATGAGCCGTTGCTCTAAGTGATCAACGGCTAGGATTAAAAGGAGAGTCCGGGCGGGTTATTTAAAAGGGTCGTGGATCGGGTAGATTAGGTAATAGGGATGGGTAATTGGGTTTAGGAATTGGGTTTGATTAGAGGTTCAAATCCGGCTAAAATTGAAATGCAAATGGGCTATCATTTAAATAGCCATTATTTCCTCATTTATTTTATAAAAATAGTAAAATAATTTCTGGAAGTAAATTAAAGGCACTAAAATGATTAACAATACATAATTATCAAATTAAAAATATTGGAGTCGGTTTTATAACTATAAATACAATTAAATCAATTACATGCAATTTAGCATAAAAAATACTAAGCAAATTTATAAAAATATGCAAAAAAATTATGTTGGCTATATTTTAGTGTAAATATGAGAATCCAATAAATGAATTACCAAAATGATAATTTTGAGAATAATTATTGGGGGTTTCTTGATAAAATAAGGCAATAAATTGATTTAAAAGTCTTATTAAAAAATTAGGGAAAAATAATAAAACATTGGGACATACTTATATATGCATGTACATGCTATTTTGGAGGTATTTTGCATATTAAAAAATACAGGAAAAAATTGGGCATCAACATATATCTCTTTCCCTTTTTTAGTTTGTATATTCATTTATGCTTTCAGTAGTTTATTTTATAGCTTCTTTATTTTGTTTCTTAGTAGTCGATGTTTAGTCTAATAGCTTCTTATTTACTTTGATAGCTTCTTTTTAGTGTAGTAGTTTCTTTTTATGTTTAAGTAATCAATAAGCCTTTGGTTTTCTTAATGACACGGTTCTTTCTAAAGGTGGTTTTTGTGTGTACCGGGTGACTCTTCCCAACGATGGATGACGTGACAACCTTCTTAAGAGATTGAGTCCGTTTTTGATGTTTAGGTAAGAATAGTAGTAATAATGAATAAGAGGACCCAATTGAGTTAAACTAGAAGAGTCAAGCATGCTTCACTTGGTACCAACACACTTAACTACGTGCTTATAATTAAAAACAAGTTCATGGAAAGAAATAGTTCTAGGTAGTGACCTTTTGACTCTTGTGTTGACTTAAGCAATCATCAAATGGTTTAGTCGAATCATTAGTGATTTTGAATCTTGAATATGGTTGTTGTGGGCCCTCGACTCTATCCTCTTTAACAATCCAGCTATGTGAGAGGTGAGATGCTTTTGTTGCAAGTCCAGGTACCCGTGCGAATGGTCTAGAACTTGCCCTGAATGTGTTTCTAGGCGAAATTCTAAGTTTTGCTTGGCTTGAGAAGTGATTATAGGCTCTCCTTGACCCGTTTGAAATTTTTCATGTCCCACCAATGATGTAATCCTTAGTCAACCCATTTGAGCCTAAGACCTTTCTCATTTGATAACCATGTTACAAGCCTTTACCCATTTTATAGTGACCCTCTCTTGGCACCCGAGCTTTCCTTAACACTCTTGAGAAATAATTGGCTAAAACATAAGTTTGGGGGAAAGACGAGGAGTTTGAAAGCGGTATCAAGGCACAAAAAGAGAAAAGAAATGAAGTAAAAGAAAGGCAAAGAAAAAGAAAGAAATAATAAAAGAAAAATGCAAAAAGAAAGTGAATAAGTTGAAGAGTTGAAGGGAATCAAAGAAAAGCAACGATGCAAAGCATGGAGAAAACAAAGAAGGAGAAAATGAATATCATGACCAAGAAAGAGTGATGTTAAGTCTCTCTAGTTCCCCTAAGAAAAAAAGAAAATGCCTCAAAGAGTCGGCAAAACATGAGCCAAAAAGAGAAAATGGAGTGCTTAAGGTAAGATGAACTCCTTCTATTCCAACATTTCCTACCTTAGTCCAAAAGCCTTCATTACATTCCGAAAAAACCCTACGTGATTTCAAGCTAAGTGAACTTACATTAGTGGTGATTTACATGAGGGGCAAGTATATGGTACTTAGAGCCGTACTTGTGGCATTCTCTTGAGAGAGATGAGCGAACTTTTCACAAATCTTTGAATTGAGTGCAAGATTCTTAAGTGAGATATGCTAACGGAGAGTAGAGGAGGAGTTTGGGATCCACAATGACCTACATGAAAGAGCGAGCTTCCTTGATAAATAAAGTCAACTCTTGATGCTCAAGTGTCACATTAGAACTATTTGTGCTTAAAACTTCAAATCATTGTCTTGTTGATAATTCATAAGTGTTGTGGGTAATTGTTGGTCCCAATTGATGTGTGATTGATGCACCTTAGGTTAGCTGGAATAGCTCTTATCTTGTGGAGGTGGAAATTACCTTATTTTCTTGAGGACAAGCGAAAGCTTAAGTTTGGGGGAGTTGATAAGTGGGGATTTTGACTATTTATTAGCGCTTTTGTACTTTCGTTTTAGTCCAAAAGTGTTTAATTGTATTCCCGAAAACTGATAAAATATGCTTAATTGCAGGAGTATTGGGAAATGAGCCACTAAGATGAAATCCAACTCAAGAAAGAGTGATCTAAACTCAAGGACAAAAATCAGGCACAGAGTCTTAAAGTGCGGACCGCAGATTTCTATTTGCGGCCGCAGAATGTGAAGGGAAGTCTGTTAGAGGACTAGTGCAATGTGCGGACCGCATAATTATTGTGTGGCCACAGAAGCTATGCCAGAGCTAAAGTTCAGAGAAGTCTCACTTCAAGTTCAAAGGAGCCGCACTCAGAAATGCGCGGTCCGCAGAAGAGCCTTGTGCGTCCGCACCAAGACTTATGCGGACCGCAGAACATGAGACATGTGGCCGCATTCCAGAATTGTGCAACCCCATATTCCACTCCTGTTAAGTCTGAAGCAAAGTGCGGACCGCACATGGAATTTTGCGGCTGCAGAACCTCCGAAAGGGCATTTTTGTCCGAAAATTCTAGCCTTGTATAAATAGAATAGTTTCAAGAATTTAGGTCAAGTTTTGAATATTGAAACTCCTGTAGCCGTTTTACATTGCTTCTTTAGGCAACATTAGCTTACTTTGGTGATTTAACATTGGATTTTTATCTATTAATCTTTCAATACGAGTTTTATTATCATTTCTTCTTCTATTTCTTCTATTCTAAGCATGAGTAGCTAGATTCTCACTAGGTTTGTGACACAAACCTAGAGTGTAAACCTAATGGGTGTTTGATTATGGCTTTTTTATGGTTGGGTGTTTATTATTTAGCCTTATTCTTGCTTTTAATTGTAGAATTAATAGTTGCAAACATTATTTCATGCCTATTAGACTTGGTTTCTACTTGAGAAAGAGAGACTTAGTCTAGGAAAACTTGGCTAACAAGAATTTGGGATAAAATTAAGAGATTGGTAGTCCCAATTAAAGGGTTGAACCTAGAGATAATAAAACCCGACTTGAGCATTTTATCAATTATTTTGTTCAATACCCATTTGGACTTGAGAAAGCCAAATTGGGCAAAATCACTCTCTTACCGAGAGGTATTGAGTGGGTATTTGAGTGTTGATAGCTATAATACACCCCGACCAACAAAACAAGCTTTAAAGTTTACAACCCGTTAGGCAAACACCTAGGTGAAGGTCATAGCCCTAGGTTATTTATATCTTTGAAAAACAACCAAAAAACAATATTCTCTAGTTTCATATCTTTAGAATTATAATCCTTAGAGTAATTTTAGAAGTAAAAACAAAACCATATTTGTGGAAGTGCAATCTAGATACTTCACGTGCTTAGTCCAAATATATACAACTTTATCCCATTCATATAGCTCCCTATTGAATTTGACCTCGACTCTGAGTTGGTATTACTATTGCATCGACCGTTTCATAACCTCGAATAGAGGTGTGACTTGGACGAGATCAGCACCCTGAAACTGATCAAATAAGTCATCAATCCTCGGCAACAGATACTTGTTTTTGATGGTCACTTTGTTCAACTGCCGATAGTCTATGCACATCCTCATCGAACCATCCTTCTTCTTTATGAAAAACACGGGCGCACCCCAAGGCAAGACACTAGGTCTAATGAACTCCTTATCAAGCAAATCCTGCAACTGTTCCTTCAGTTCCTTCACCTCAGGTGGCGCCATGCGATATGGTGGAATAGAAATGGGCTAATTGCCCGGAGCCAAATCAATACAGAAGTCAATATCCCTATCGGGTGGAATCCCCGGCAGATCTGCAGGAAATATCTCTAGAAACTCACGCACAACTGGTACTGAATCCATGGAAGGAACCTCCACACCAGAATCACGAACATAGTCCAAAAATGCTAGACAACCATTCTTGACCATGTGTCGAGCCTTCACATAAAATATAACCTTGCTAGAAGAATGGCCAGGAGTCCCCCCCCCCCCCCACTCCAATCGAGGCAACCCCAGCATGGCTAAGGTCACCGTCTTGGCGTGACAATCCAATATAGCATGATAAGGTGACAGCCAATCCATACCCAAGATGTCATCAAAATATACCATATCAAGAAGTAGAAGATCTCCACTAGTCTCAAGACCCCTAATAGTAACCACACACGAGCGATAGACACAATCTACAACAATAGAATCCCCCATAGGCGTGGACACAAACACGGGAGCACTTAAAGGATCACGAGGCACAACACGATATGAAGCAAAATAGGATGACACGTAGAAATAAGTAGATCCTGGATCAAATAGAACTGAAGTATCTCTATGGCAAACTGAAACAACACCTGTGATAACAACGTAAGATGACTTTGCCTCAGGCCTAGCTGGGAAAGCATAAAATCGGCACTGGGCCCCACCACTCTAAACTACGTCTCTAGGACGGACTCTAGCTGGTTGGCCTCCACCTCTAACGGCCTGACCTCCACCTCTAACGGTCTGGCCTTTACCTCTAGCTGCCTAACCCTTGCCTCTAGCTGGCTAAACGAGCGATGTAGCAACCGGTGCCGATATGATGGCACGAGAACCCTGCTGAGATTTGCTGCTCGACAATCTAGGGCAATACCTCCTGATGTGACCTTTGCCCCTGCACTCAAAGCACTCCCTCGACTGCTGAGGCTGCTGAACAAGAACTGACCCTAACGGTCTGAATGGTCGCTGTAGTAACTCTGGAGCGATGGTGCACTAATAGGAGATGAATGTGCACTGAATGCTGGCTGCTCAGGACGTGACCCGTAAGAACTAGGACTGCCCGAAGCACCATGGGCTACCTGAAGAGCTGACTGAAACGGCCTAGGAGGATGGCCTCTACAAAAAAAAACCCTGCCTCCATATGAGGCACCACTGAAACCACCGAAATGATGAGGCCTTGATAAGTTAGGATTTTAACGTGTTTTATGCCCCTACTTGCCTATGCTTTGGTTATAAATTGCAACAAAATAGTCCCAAAATGCTCACAAGTTGTACTTGATTGCAGGTTTGATCGACAAAGCGACGAATGTCAAATATCGGCTCAAAAAGAAGTGAAACCTGCTCAAGTGTCAAAGACTAAGTAAGTTGAGGAAAAGAGGACCTAGTACGGACCGCGCAACTGTGAACGCGACCGCACTAGGAGGTTCAGAGGATGGCAGATTCAAGGGAGCATGCTACGCGGCCGCGGTTATTTCCACGCGGTCCGCGGTCAGGCTCCGCGGCCGCGCTACTCTTTTACGCAGTCCGCGGAGCAAAGATTCAGAGAGCCAAAATTTGGCCACTTCCAAGCAAAGCGGCCTGCGTTCATTTTTGTGCGGCCGCTCCAACTTCCACCGCGACCGCGCTACATTTTCACGCGGTCCGCGGTCCTCAACTTCAAAAAAGTAAAAACCAGGAGTTCAAGAGCCAGTGCGGCCGCGGTCATGTTTGCGCGGTCCGCGCTGACCCCGTAGGGGTATTTTTGTCCAGTTTTTCCAGCCCAGTATAAATAGGACCTTTTTCCATTTTTAGGTCAAGTTTTTTGTTCTGAACGCAGCTGAGCTCGTGAGGCCGAATATTGTAGCCATTTTTGGCACTTTTGCTCTTTATTATTGTAGTTTCTTCCTAGTAATTAATTTATATTCTTACTCCTTCATCTATTTCTTTAATTTCCGTATCTAGCATGAGTAGCTAAACCCATTAGCTAGGGTTGTGGCTCAACCCTAGTGTGGGTAATTGATGGGTGTTGCCATCTAAGGTTAGATTGATATTGGGTGTTTGTTATTTGGGTTGATTTTATGTTTTAATTAAGGATTGGTGGTTGCAAACACTGATCCTAGCTTTGTGGGTTTAACTCTTCTTGAGAAAGAGAGTCCATGACCCCAAAATTGACCCAACAAGGAATTGGGATGGACCCATGAGAAATGGTAGTCCCAATTAACGGGTTAAATCTCGAGAGAGTAATTACCCTACTTGAACCCTAGTTGCTTGGTCTAATTGGCCTACCCAATTGGTCTCGAGAGAGTCAATTGGGCAAAATCATTCTCTCTACCGAGAGGTGTGAGAGTGGGTACAATTGTGCTACGGTTATAGCATAAGCCCCAAATATGTCAATCTATCCTTAGTAACATCTACCCGTTAATTAGCCACCTAGGCAATGCCACGACCCTAGTGCCTTTCTCTATATTCCATACAACTTAGCAATATTCTCTGAGCATAATTTAGTTTTAATCATTAGTTCTATAATAGCAGTTATAAGAATCAAAGAAAACCAAAAATGTTTGAAGTGACATTAGAAGCACAACCGCATCTCTAGACTATACAGATAATACAACTCCACTACTAGCTCCCTGTGGAAATTCGATCCCGAACCACTATTCGGGTAAAATCTATTGCGACCCGCTCTTCCTACCTTAGTGTAGCGTCGAGTTGGCAGCGATCACGGTCCAAGCTCTCTTCCGCCAAATTCCGCATCTGCGACCATTGGGCTGCTTCTGCGGCTCCGCACCTGCGGCCCTAGTCTCGCAAGTGCGGTTACACCAACAACCAGCAACTTCAGCTCTTCTTCAAACTCCGAATTCAATCCGTTAACCACCCGGAGTCCACCCGAGGCCCTCGGGACCCCAACCAATCATACCAGCCAGTCCCAAAACACATTACGGACTTGCTCGAGGCCTCAAATCATATCAAACAATGCTAAAACCATGAATCGACCTCCAATCCAAGCTTTATGAACATTAGAATTTCAAACTTCTACTTTCGATGTTTAAACCTATCAAATCACGTCCGATTGACTTTAAATTTTGCGCACATGTCATATTTGACATTACGAACCTACTCCAACTTTCGGAATCGGATTCCGACCCCGATATCAAAAAGTCCACCTCCGGTCAAACCTCTCAAAAACCTTCAAATTTCTATCCTTAGCCAAATGGCTCCAAAATGCTCCCCAGACATCCGAATTCACTTCCGATCACGCTCCCAACTCCAAAATCACCATACGGAGCTAATCCTAGACTCGGAATGCCAAACGGACATCAATAATAGTGAAATGTACTTCAACCCAAACTTATGAAATTTCCTCCAAAATGCTAACTTCCACAATAGGCGCCAAAACGCTCCCGGTTCATCCAAAACCCGATCCGGGTATACGCCCAAGTCCGAAATCATTATACGAACCTACTGGAACCTTCAGATCCCGATTCCGAGGTCGTTTACTCTGAGATCCCATCCTAGTCAATTTTCTCAACTTAAAGCTTCCAAAATGAGAATTTCCTCTCCAAGTCAACTCCGAACTTCCCATAATTTAATTCCGACCACGCGTACAAGTCATAATGCCTGAATTGAAGCTGCTCATGGCCTTGAACGGCTGAACGGCGCGCTAGGGCTCAAAAAGACCGGTCGGGTCGTTACATCCTCTCCCACTTAAACATACGTTTGTCCTCGAACGTGCTAGGAACTGCGCTGGGGTTGCCTGGAATCACTGCTTAATACCTCGTGCACTTACCCGTGCTACCACAACTCAGTTGGGCACATCAGCTCGATCAAATCTAAAGATAACCTCTTTCGTTTAGGCAAATAAGCCTTGGAGCCCAGTTTCATCACCGGAAATTCTCTGCCATGCCTGTTCCAACATACGCTCACCGTATCAATAACTACAAACAGCACCAAAACATGACTGCATACCTTAGCTGAATTTACACCTTGCACCACTTTACTTACAGGACCACAATAGCATTCTCTGGTCGAACAAATCGAAATTCCACAAATCTGATGCTCCCATTGCACCTCATGACCTACCTAGGTCCTACTCTAACCCTTATAATACCGCCAAAACGGAAGAGATGTGTAGGAATTCATAACCAATTGCCGAATCAACGATTCATAGGGTCAATACTCTACCAAGAACCATCACCTCTTTCTGAACCAAATAATGGCCTTTACTCATTAATATACTTCACATATTCAGATTGCACTGATCCTAAGTCCAATGATCTCGTCTCACCCAGTACGAACTGCTCAGGAAATAGCGACGCCCGGGCATGGTCAAGAGTCTAATATGATACTACAACGTGCCAATAGGCTACCAATTCGAACGCGATACAATAGGAAAACAAACTCCGAAAAGGAAATCCAATTACCCCGCTCGCGAATCATACATGCTGATCGCGGCCTACTCCACACTACCAATTTAAGTAACGAGAGAGGGTCGGAGCAGCTTTTACACGATATAGGGTCGGGATCGATATTCACAGAGAGCTATTATTTGGAATCGAGTATCTATCTAGTGTAGAGTTGCGTATGTGTTCCAAATTACACTTCTTAACATTTTTGAGGTTTTTGTTTACTTCTACTATTTATCAAACTACAAAAGGTAAATGCAACTAGATTAAGCTAAGAGTTATAATGCTATGGATTGTTCAAATGGTTTAAAAGGCACTAGGGTAGTGACTTCCGCCTAGGTGGTCAATTGACGGGTACTTGAGTCTAAGGCACGTCTGACATTTTTGGGGAGTATGATATAACCGTTGCACGACTTTACCCACTCTACACCTCTCGGTGGTTTGAGTGATTTTGCCCGAATTGACTTTCTCAAGATCAATTGGGTGTGCAAATTTGCAAAAGCAACTAGGGTTCAAGTCGGGTATTACGATCTCTCGGTTTAACCCTTTAATTGGGGCTATCAATTCTCTTGAGTACGCCCCAATTCCTTGTTGGACTAATTCTAGAGACTTAGGCTCTCTTTCTCAAGAAGAGCAAAAATCAACTAAATACAAACTAGTGTTTGCAACCACTAATTTAACAATTATACATGGAATTAGCCCAAATATCAAACACCCATAGTCAATCAAACCCTAAAATACAAGATTCATCAATTACCCACACTAGGGTTGAGCCACAACCCTAGCTTATGGGTCTAGCTGCTCATATTTAAAGAAAAAAAACAAGGAATAGATGAAGAACAATTCATATTAATTAATTAATAAGATAAAATGGAAGATTCAATGTTGAAATGAAGATAAAATTGCCCAAAATAGCTAAGAAAAGCGAAGTCACGAGCGCAGCTCCCAGCTAAATCTATCAGCTTTACCTAAAAATGGAAAAGAAGCTATTTATACTAAGCCGATAATTCTGGACAAAAATACCCCTGCAGGGTCAGTGCGGACCGCACAAAATGGACTGCGGGCCGCACTAGGGCTTTGGGCTTGACAAAACTGCTCTCTGAACCTGGGCATTGCGGACCTCAGAGAATGGACTGTGGCCGCGGAGGCTTCTAGTGCGGTCTGCATTAAATGGACTGCGGACCGCATTGGCTTGACACTGGGAAATTGCAAATCTCTGATTCTCCTCACTGCGGACCGCAGAGAATGGACGGCGGCTGCGTTGATCTCAGCGCGGACCGTACAAAATGGTAGTGCGGCCGCACTGCCTCTTTGCCTGAAAATCATGCTCTATGAATCTCCCAGTGCGGACCGCACAGAATGTAGTGCGGCCGCACTGGCCTTGTTTTGCCTGAGCTTGTCTTGTCTTAGTGATTGTGCAAGTTTCACTCCTTTTGAGCTGATATTTGACATCTTGTCACTTTGTTGATCAAACCTGCAATCAAGCACAACTTGTGAGCCTTTTGGGACTATTTTGTACGAATTTCCAATCAAAACATAAGCAAGAAGGAGTATAAAATTATATCAAAATCACTAGTTATCAACTCCCCCAAACTTAAGCTTTTGCTTGTCCTCAAGCAAACAAAATAAAACCCACCCCTTAAGAGAATGTCCAAGAAAATCTCAGCTGTCCTAATGTGACCTCATCTAGCATCAATTGGAGCTAACAATTGCCCTCAATACAAATGAATCATTAACAACTTTTACTCTTTGAAACACCATGGATTAAGTGCAACACAGGAGTATCAAGAGTTGACTCAACCCATCAAAGAACTCTTTTCTATTACTTTGGTCATTGTGGAACCCAAAATCACACATCCTCAACTCTCCCTAAGCAAACCTCACCTTTAGAATGGTGGCACTCAGAACGAGGTCAATGGAAGTTCACTCATCTCTCTCAAGAAAAAGTCACAAGTCCGGCTCTAGGTACCATATGCTTGCCCCTTATGTGAGTATCCACTAATGTAAGCTTCATTCAACTCAAGATCATATAGGACTTTTGTGGAGACATTTTTAAGGTTTTTGGTTCAGGGTAAGAAATGTTTTGGTCTAAATAGGTTCCATCTTCCCTTAAGCACTTCTTTTGATTCGTTTGGCACACATTCTCTTGACTCTTTGAGTCATTTCAATTCTTTCTAAGGGGTTAGAGAGACACACTGTCACTCTTTCTTAAGCATTTCAAACATTTTCTCCTTTTTCAACTTTCCACACCTTTCATTCATTGCTTTTCTTGAATCCCTTTTTATTCTTTTTCACATTGAACATTCTTTTTGTGTTTTTGCTTTTCTTTCTATTTCATTGCCTTCCCCTTTTTTTCTTCACTTTTGTGCCTTTTTACCACTTTGTTGCAATACTCGTCTCTCCCCCCAAACTTATACTTTTTCCATGTGCTAAAGGAAAGATCGGGTGCCAAGAGAGGGTATCTTTTAGAAAGGGTATAGGCTTGTATCATGGTTCTTGAAGGAAAAAGGTCTAAGGATCGAAAGGGTTGACTAGGGATCTTATCATTGGTAGGTTATGGATGTGTTTAACTATCATTTGGACCAAGAAGAGCCTATAATCATGTCTCAAGTTAAGAGTCACTTAGGATTTCGCCTCAACAAACATTCAGGGCAAGTTCTAGACCAATGGCTCGGGACATGGACTTACAGTGCAATTACTCACCACACAAGCTATGAGATTGCTAAAGACATAGAGTCGGGGGCCCACAACGACCTTAGATAAGATTTGAGCATGCAATGGTCTCGAAAAACTACTTGATGATTACCGGTCAACACAAGAGTCTCAAGGTCACGACTTTCACCATCCTAAGCACAACAATTTGTTTTTGACCATAAGATCAAAGGCAAATGTGCTAGGCCCAAGTGAAGCTTTGCTTGAGGCACCCTTAACTACTAACTACTAAAAACAAAAAAAAACGGACTCAAACCCTTAAGAAGGTTGTCACGCCATCCATCATTGGGAAGAGCCACCCGGTTCACACAACACTCCACCTTTGGAAAGAACCGTGGCATTAAGAAAACCAAAGGCTTATTGCTAACTTTCAAAACAAGAAGCTACGAATCACAAATAAGAAGCTAAGAACAAAAATTTGCGGAAAGTAAAGTGGATATATACAAGAGGGGATTTGTCGAATATACAATAGATGGGATGAATATCTACAATGTAACATAACTTTATATACATACCCAAAGTAAAATAAAAGTGCAAGAAATGTAGCAAAATGTTAAAAATATATACAAACCAAAGTTGAAAAATAAAGAAAGCATAAAAAGTATCAAATATATACAGTCATCCGAATGAATCCATGAAACAAAAAGTAGGGCCTACCCTCTCAAATGAAAGCTGGCATTGTCCCCAATGCCAACTAAACAAAATAAAGCACCAAAAAGATAAGGGAAAAGGATATAGGGACTCCCTATGGCTTGTGTGTCTGCATGGGCTCCTGAGTGGTCCCAGGGTCCTCACTGTGCTCGGGAACCTCAGACTGGTTCCCGGTAGTCTCTTGCTGTGCTGCTGGGACCTGGGTCTGGACCTGGACAGGCTCCTAAAGTGTATCTTGTGGCTGACTGGAAGAAGCCTCTGGTGGGTCGGCCAACTGGATGACTGCATCATCCAATCTGGGAATCATCCTCCTCCTCTTGGTAGGCCTCTGAGAGTGCTCCGGCTGGGGATCAGCTGGGATCAGCTGCTGGTACTGGGTCCTGGAGCAATAAATCTAATGGCAACTGATCTGCCTTTAGTCTGTCAACATCAGCTCTCAGCTCCATCACGGACTCCTTGGAGGCCCGTGTTTTCCTCATCTTCTTGTGCTCCCTAGCAATCTCCTTGAGAGCCTTGCCATGTGAATCAACTGCATCAGTAAGCACCTTCTAATTGTCAAGGATTTTCTTTTGGTTGTCTAGTAACTCCTTGAGAGCATCCTCTATCGACTGGGGAACCTGTGGGGGTGGAGGTGCTGACTGAGCCTCTACCGTAGTAGTCAAGATGGAGAACTTGGATGACGCGGTCTGCATCCAGTTGTTGATACTAAGAAGTATCTGGCTCAGTCGGTGTGCAGTGATAGGATGAGCACGGGAAGATGGAATCCCCGGGTCCGCTGAGGTGGATGGACCAGGAGGGATGGCAGTGGAAGTAGAAGCAGGCTCAGCAGGAGTCACTACTACAACTGGCTCTTCAGACTGGCATGTTGGAGAAGTAACAGTACTCTTGAAGTTCTTGCTCTTGGGGTTATCATCCCCCTGCATGTTGTACCAAGAAAATGGGGCCTTCGCTTTGACCTTGATGTCGAAGGGCCTCTTTTCCACTTTCAGATCCTGGAAGTACATAGTGAGAAAACTGGGGAACGCGTAGTTTCTGTCATGCTCAGCACCCACAATTGAAATTATTCTCGACATCACATTCCCCACATTGATTGGGTACCCCGCCATGATCAAAGCCACCAAGACTGCCTGGTGAAGAGGGAGGGTGTTGTCATGAGTAGTCGGGTCCAGTCTGCTGCACACAAACGTTTCCCACCCTTTTGCCTCAAAGTTCAAACTATGCCGCAGAATCTTGACGCCGCAGTCAACCAATCGGGGGTGGTACCTGGGATTGCCAGGCATTGTGCCAACCATGGAAGAACCTCCTCACCCAATTCCATTTTTGCCATGTATAGGGACTCATCCTCCTCATCAAAACCAAGGTAATCGTTGATCGTCTTCCCATCAAATAACACCTTCAAGTTCCGCACCTTGGTCACCTTTGTACCCTTTTTGATGTGAGCAATGTTGGCGTAGAATTCTTTGACCAAGTGCTCATTGGCATCTACACAGTCGGACAAAAAGTGCGCCCAGCCAACTCTCTCCCTAAGCTGCCTCCTCACATTGGGGTTGTGAGGTAGCAAATCTCTATCTATGAAACTCCTCTCCGGGATCAACTTCCTCACCGGCCACCTTTCCCGGAATTTATGGTATGCTACCTCACTGACGAACCGGTCTTGCCATACCTCCGGGTTCCTAGTTCTAGAAATACCCCCCACCTGTGGTTCACCTCCTTCTCCTAATTCTTCTTCTCCCCCTACTTCCTCCTCAGCACCTACTGCACCCTCTCCGGATAATGAAGCTGTGGGAGAGGTGGAGTATTCCCCACTACCTTCACCTAAGCCCTCAGACGACCCAGAAGAAATGTTCACTGACGTTTGGGCAGTGGGAGATGCTGGAGGTGTGTCTCTTAGCCTGAACCTCTCCAGCCAGTCAGGGATGTGTATTGGTACTGATTCTGAAGATATCTCCCGGGAAGGATCGTACTCACTCCCCGAGGATTGGCAAGTAGCTCTATCAGCAGCTTTTATCAACTTTCTGCCCGGTTGTTTAGTGCTTTTACCTTGTTGTTTCACCATTGTCTGCAAACACAATTCAATTGAACTTGTTAGTATCAGTTGCAGCAGTTAAGAACAGAGTAGCAGAATCGGGCAAGAAAAATTGCAGAAATATTGCAGCAGTCACACAGTGCGGACCGCACAAAATGGTGTGTGGCCGCACTGGGGTCACCGCGGACCGCACAAAGTCAACTGCGGTCCGCACAGAGGTGGGGTTCAGACTACCCACTCTCTGTATCTAGGCAGTGCGGACCGCACAAAATGTAGTGCGGCCACAGTGCCTGAGGCTCAGCAATCACAACTTTATCAATGCGGTCCGCACAAAATGGTACTGTGGACCGCACAAGGGCACCGCGGACCACACAAAAACGACCGCGGTCCGCACTATGTGCCCAGTTGTGGCACTAAATTAGGGTTCATGTATTTTGATTTTTGGGTCCAATGTCTCACCTAATTAGTGTCCTTACATATTTACCCGTTTATTTTAACTACCTATGTCTATTTTAATCAAAAGATTAACTACCCTAACCTAATCTATGTAAGAAAATACGAGAAGAAGAGAAAGGATGGTAAGAAAAACAAAAATTAAAATAAATTAACAAAAAAATGAACAATTAAGAAAGATAATGGTACCAGATGTCAGATGAAATGAAGCTAAGCAGTTCCAAATAATTAATTTCAAGCAAAGGGAAGTGATGAACAGTGCTTTAGGGCCTCTGAGATGCAAGGGTTCGAAAAGTGTAAATGTTGGGCCTCAAGGACTATTTATAGAAAAATCCCTGGGGCCCAGCTTACCTACCCCAGTGCGGACCGCAAAAAATGGACCGCGGTCCGCACTGCATAAAATTTTCAAAGTTTGAGGAGGCAACACACTGCGGTCCGTACAAAATGGACTGCGGCCGCAGTGGTCCACCGCGGACCACACAAAATGGAGTGCGTCCGCAGTGGAAAACTTCAGAGAGTTGTATTTTTACTCTTTCTTCAGTGCGGTCCGCACAGAATGGACTGCGGCTGCACTGATAACTTCAGAGACCTGATCATTTTTTTTCCACTATGTCCTGCACTGCATCAACACAATTCTGTAACATCTCACAACCAGTTAGCCCAAAAATCAATCCTACACTACAATGAAAATCAAATAAAAAGAAAAAGAAAAACACATGGGTTGCCTCCCAAGAAGCGCCTGATTTAACGTCGCGGCACGATGCAAGTTACCATCACATCATTTGAAATGAAGGAGTGCCACCACGTGGATGTCATCAATTTTTCCAAGATAATGCTTGACCCTACGCCCATTCACTCTAAAAACTTCCCCACTTTTGTTCTTTAAATCAAAGGCACCAAACGGGGTCACACAGACTACTTCAAATGATCCGCTCCACTTTGACTTTAGCTTTCCGGGAAACAACCGTAACCGAGAGTTGAACAAGAGCACCAAATCACCTACTCTAAACTCCTTGCCACGAGCATATTTGTCATGAAGGTATTTCATTTTGTCCTTGTACAAGGACGAACTGGAGTAGGCATGGAAACGGAATTCATCAAGTTCATTAAGTTGCTCCACCCGAAGATTTGCAGCCACATCCCAATCAAGGTTCAACTTTCTCAAGGCCCACATGGCCTTATGCTCTAACTCAACCGGTAAATGGCAAGCTTTCCCAAACACCAACCGATACGGAGACATACCAATCGGAATTTTGTAAGCTGTCCTATACGCCCATAGAGTATCATCAAGCTTCTTAGACCAATCGGTCTTATTTGCATTGACTGTTTTAGACAGAATATTCTTGATTTCCTTGTTGGACACTTCAACCTGGCCACTTGCTTGGGGATGATAAGGAGTAGACACTTTGTGGTTGACACCATACTTGGAAAGCAAGGTGTCAAAAGCTCTATTGCAAAAATACGATCTTCCATCACTAATAATTGCACAAGGAGTGCCAAACCTTGTGAAAATGCTCTTCTTTAGAAATGCAACCACACTCCTAGATTCATTGTTGGGCAAAGGCACATCCTCGACCCATTTTGAGACATAATCAATCGCTACAAGAATGTAGGTGTTTTCGCACGAGCTTACAAATGGGCCCATGAAATCGATACCCCATACATCAAAGATATCCACTTCTAGAATGGTGTTTAAAGGCATCTCATCTTTCTTCGTAATATCACCCGCTCTTTGACATTGGTCATACCTTTTCACTAAATCACTTGCATCTCTGTACACAGTTGGCCAATAAAATCCACAACTTAGAACATTCGAAGTTGTCCTCGCCCCTCCATGATGGCCACCATAGGGGGAGGAATGACAAGCCTCTAGAATGCTAGATTGCTCCTCCTCAGGTACACACCTCTGGATCACTCCGTCGATGCAAATCTTGAACAAGTATGGCTCATCCCAATAGAAGTCCAGACTATCCCGTTTGAGCTTCTTCCTTTGGTTAGAAGAGAGCTCACACGGGATAATGCCAGTCACAAGGTAATTAGCAATATCCGCAAACCATGGAATATCACTCATCGACACAGAAAGTAGTTGCTCATCGGGAAATGCATCATTGATCTCTAGGCCATCACACGGCCTTCCTCCTTTCTCCAAGCGGGACAAATGATCCGCCACTTGGTTTTCGCTACCTTTCCGGTCCACAATTTCCAAATCAAACTCTTGGAGTAATAAGACCCATCGCATCAGTCTAGCTTTGGAGTCTTTCTTTGTCATCAAATACCTAAGAGTTGCATGATCGGTGTGCACTATGACTTTGGCTCCCATAAGATATGGCCGAAATTTTTCCATTGCGAACACAATAGCCAACAATTCTTTCTCAGTCACCGTGTAGTTCCTTTGAGCCTCATTCATTGTCTTGCTCGCATAGTACACCGGATGAAACATTTTGTTCACTCTTTGACCCAAAACTGCCCCAACCGCAACATCACTCGCGTCGCACATGAGCTCGAAAGGCAAGCTCCAATTGGGTGCGGTAATGATCGGGGTGGTGGTCAACTTATGCTTGAGAAGTTCAAAGGCTTGCATACATCCCTCATCAAACACGAACTTTGCATCCTTTTCTAGCAGCTTGCATAAAGGATTCACTACCTTCGAAAAGTCCTTGATAAATCGCCGGTAGAACCCCGCATGCCCAAGAAAACTTCTAACCCCCTTGACAGAAGTGGGGGAGGAAGTCTTGAAATCACCTCAATTTTGGCTTTGTCAACCTCAATACCATTCTTTGAAATTTTATGACCCAAAACTATGCCCTCCTCAACCATGAAGTGGCATTTTTCCCAATTTAGCACAAGATTGGTGTCTTCACACCGGGCCAACACTCTATCCAAATTGTTTAAACACTCATCAAATGAATCACCCACAACACTGAAGTCGTCCATGAACACCTCCAAAATATCTTCCACCATATCGGTGAAAATGGCCATCATACACCGTTGGAATGTTGCCGGTGCATTGCACAACCCAAAGGGCATCCGAGAGAAAGCAAAGGTGCCATATGGACAAGTAAAGGTTGTCTTCTCCTGATCCTCTGGAGCTATCAAAATTTGATTGTACCCCGAATAACCATCCAAGAAACAATAGAAGGCACGCCCAGCAAGACGATCAAGCATCTGGTCAAGGAAAGGCAATGGGAATTGATCCTTGCGGGTCACCTTGTTCAGCTTGCGGTAGTCCATGCACACCCTCCATCCAGTCACTGTCCGGGTTGGAATAAGCACATTATTAGCATTGGTCACCACGGTCATACCACCCTTCTTCGGCACACACTGCACCGGTGAAGTCCATGAGCTGTCAGAGATAGGATACACCACGCCGGCATCTAACCACTTGATCACCTCCTTTTTCACAACTTCTTGCATTGCCTCGTTCAGCCTCCTTTGATGTTCCAAGGAGGGTTTTGCATCATCTTCCAGAATAATCTTGTGCATACAGAATGCGGGGCTTATTCCCCGAATATCAGCTAAAGTCCATCCAATTGCCTTTTTCCGCTTTTTGAGCACCGCCAATGTGGCACCTACCTGCATGTTAGTAAGACAAGAGGAAAGAATAACTGGTAAAGTTGAATTAGGGCCTAAGAATTCATACCTGAGGTGTGGAGGCAATGGCTTCAACTCCAACACCGGAGGTTCCTCAATTGAAGGCTTTGTTGGAGGGGTCTTTCTATTTTCAAGATCCAAAGAGAGTTTCCTAGGCTCATAAGAATAAGAGCCCATTCCATGTAAAGCATTCACGCACTCCACTCGACCCTCATCATCATTGACATCAAGATTCAACAATACGGCCTCCAAAGGGTCCTCCACATTGATCATTGCACTAGTATCATCAATTATCACAGCCGTGACTAGATCCACAAATGAGCACACTTCTGTACAATTGGGCTGCTTCATTGACTTGCACACATGAAAAACGACCTTTTCATCACCCACCCTGAAAGTGAGTTCCACTGCTTCCACATCCACTAGAGCCTTCCCCTAGCAAGGAAAGGTCTCCCTAATATGATCGGGACCTCATAATCTACCTCATAATCCAAGATCACAAAATCAGCTGGCAAGAGAAATTTGTCCACCCGGACGAGAACATCATCAACAATAACCAATGGTCACTTCATTGATCTATCTGCCATTTGCAATCGCATGGAAGTTGGCCTCGGTGGCCCAATACTCAAAGTCTTGAAAACGAGTACGGCATTAAGTTGATGCTCGCCCCAAGATCACATAAAGCTTTAGCAAAGTCTGCACTCCCTATAGTGCAAGGGATAGTGAAAGCACCGGGATCCTCTAATTTCGGAGCCATTGAATGTACTATAGCACTAACTTGGTGGATCATCTTGATAGTTTCACAGTCCATGGATCTTTTCTTTGTCACCAAATCTTTCATGAATTTAGCATAGCCCGACATCTGCTCTAAAGCCTCTACCAAAGGAACATTAATGGATAAGCTCTTCATCATGTCAATGAACTTTTTGAATTGATTCTCATTTTTCTGCTTGGCTAGCCTTTGGGGATAAGGGGGAGGTGGCCTAGGCAAGGGTGCCTTGGCTTTTGGCACAACCGGCTCCAGCATGTCAATTATGTGTTCCCTAGACGGGTTCACGTCATTTTGCGTGTCCACCTCGGCATCTTGAATGTCGATCCTCACTTCTTCGTTCACATTTTCATCAACCACATTCTCAACCACCGAAGGAACTTCATCTTCTTGCAACTCAACCTCATCACCCAAAACTTGCTTTTGTTTGAGGGTATTCACATCACCGCCTATTCCACTCTGTGTAGTTACTGCCATAACATGATTGTTCCCTCCCTTTGGGTTCACTACCGTATCACTCGGTAGCGCCCCCTTAGGGCGAGTATTCAAAGACTGAGAGATTTGTCCTAGCTGGACCTCCAGATTCCTAATTGAAGTATTGTGAGAAGCCAATTGTGCATCGGAGTCCGCATTCTTTTACATCATCTGTTCGAACATCATTTCAATTCTACCCATTTCGTTGTTGGATGTACTAGGACCCTGGGATGGAAAAGGTGGTGGGTTGCTGGGTTGTTGGTACATTGGGGGCCTTTGAAAGCCTTGTCCCTGATTTCCTTGGTTATTGTTCCATCCACCTTGGTTGTTATAGTTTCCACCCCAATTGTTTTTGTTGCCCCAGTTTCCCTGATTGTTCCGGCTGTTATTTTGATTTCCCTAATTGTAGTTCCCTTGTTGTTGATTGTTCCAGTTATTGTTGCCTTGTTGTTGGTTACCCCAATTGCCTTGGGATCGCCATTGTTGTTGTTGGTTGGAAGAATTGCCTCTTTGGCCTTGGTAATTATTCACATATTGCACCTTTTCGTTCTGCACATCATAACAATCATCTTGGAATCCACCACAATCATTGTCAAACTGATCCGAATTCCCTTGGTTCTGTTGACCTCTCTGTCTTTTATTGTTCATAAGCATGTTAACACCCTCCATCGCATTTACTTGGCGAGGGTTTTGAACTTGTTGTAATTGTGCCTTTGCTAGTTGGTTCATTGTTGTTGTAAGTTCTGCTATAGCCTGACCATGGTCATGTAGTTCTTTATGCAAATGAGTTACCTTAGGGTCACCCTGTGGCACATTGGCTCTACTTTGCCAAGCAGAGGATGTGTCGGTCATTTCATCAAGAATAGCACAAGCTTCATCATAAGGCAGCTTCATGAAATTTCTCCCAGCCAATTAATTCACTATGCGCTGATTCGTTGTATTGATTCCCCGATAGAAGGTCGTTTGTATCATTGCCTCCGTCATATCATTGTTGGGGCATTCTTTCACCATTGTTCTGTATCGCTCCCAAATCTTGTGCAATGGTTCAGTAGGCTCCTGCTTGAAGGCTAAGATCTCATCCTGTAGTGTTTCCATGTGTCCCGGTGAGAAAAATTTGGCAATGAACTTATCCGCCAACTCATCCCAAGTTGTGATGGAATGGTTGGGAAGTCGCTCAAGCCAATCCAATGCATTCCCCCTAAGTGAGAATGGGAAAAGCCTCAATCGAAGTGCATCTTTGGACACATTGGTTTGCTTGCTAACCCAACAGGTATCCACGAACCCCTTGAGATGTTTGTACGCATTCTGAGTGGGAGCACCCGTGAAATACCCACGCTGCCCAATAATGTCAACATCACGTTGGTTATTTGAAAATTGCGCGCCCGGATCCGGGGCGGAACAAAAGCACTCGCATAGCCTTGGTTGGGAAGAACTCTAGAAGCCACTCTTGGAGGTGGCGGAGGAGGGTCTGGAATATTGTCATTTGCATTGGCCTGGCGGCCTCTACGTTGTCCTTGAGGTACAAGAGGCACCTCTTCATCTCCATTGTCATCTACCTCCTCCCCCGCATTCACGTTTCCAAGAGGGTCACTAGCATTTAATGCCATTTTGTACCTAATGTATTGACGCAAACAAATTAGTAACAAAGAAGGAAAGAAGAACAAAACCCAAATCTATCTAGATAGATAGCCAAAACCGTTAGCTCCCCGGCAACGGCGCCAAAAAGTGATCGCGGCCTACTCCACACTACCAATTTAAGTTCGAGAGAGGGTCGAGCAGCTTTTACCCGATTTAGGGTCGGGATCGATATCCACAGAGAGATAGAATTTGGAATCGAGTATCTATCTAGTGTAGAGTTGCGTATGTGTTCCAAATTACACTTCTAAACATTTTTGAGGTTTTTGTTTACTTCTACTATTTATCAAACTACAAAAGGTAAATGCAACTAGATTAAGCTAAGAGTTATAATGCTACGGATTGTTCAAATGGTTTAAAAGGCACTAGGGTAGTGACTTCCGCCTAGGTGGTCAATTGACGGGTACTTGAGTCTAAGGCACGTTTGACATATTTGGTGGTATGATATAACCGTTGCACGACTTTACCCACTCTAGACCTCTCGGTGGTTTGAGTGATTTTGCCCGAATTGACTTTCTCAAGATCAATTGGGTATGCAAATTTGCACAAGAAACTAGAGTTCAAGTCGGGTATTACGATCTCTCGGTTTAACCCTTTAATTGGGGTTATCAATTCTCTTGAGTACGCCCCAATTCCTTGTTAGACTAATTCTAGAGACTTAGGCTCTCTTTCTCAAGAAGAGCAAAAATCAACTAAACACAAACTAGTGTTTGCAACCACTAATTTAATAATTAAACATGGAATTAGCCCAAATATCAAACACCCAAGTCTATCAAACCCTAAAATACAAGACCCATCAATTACCCACACTAGGGTTGAGCTACAACCCTAGCTTATGGATCTAGCTGCTCATAGTTAAATAAGAAAAATAAGGAATAGATGAAGAACAATTCATATTAATTAATTACTAAGATAAAATGGAAGATTCAATGTTGAAATGAAGATAAAATTGCCCAAAATAGCTAAAAAAAGCGAAGTCACGAGCGCAGCTCCCAGCTAAATCTATCCGCTTTACCTAAAAATGAAAAAGAAGCTATTTATACTAAGCTGACAATTCTGGACAACAATACCCCTGCGGGGTCAGTGCGGACCGCACAAAATGGACTGCGGTCCGCACTAGGGCTTTGGGCTTGACAAAACTGCTCTCTGAACCTGGGCATTGCGGACCGCAGAGAATGGACTGCGGCCGCGGAGGCTTCTAGTGCGGTCCGCATTAAATGGACCGGGGACCGCATTGGCTTGACACTGGAAATTGCAACTCTCTGATTATCCTCACTGCGGACCGCAGAGAATGGATGGCGGCCGCGTTGATCTTAGTGCGGACCGCACAAAATGGTAGTGCGGCCGCACTGCCTCTTTGCCTAAAAATCATGCTCTCTGAATCTCCCAATGCGGACCGCACTGGCCTTGTTTTGCCTGAGCTTGTCTTGTCTTAGTGCTTGTGCATGTTTCACTCCTTTTGAGCTGATCTTTGACATCTTGTCACTTTGTTGATCAAACCTGCAATCAAGCACAACTTGTGAACCTTTTGGATTATTTTGTACGAATTTCCAATCAAAACATAAGCAAGAAGGAGTATAAAATTGTATCAAAATCACTAGTTATCACATGCGACGCGGTCAACATAATTAAACAGACACCCTGCTCGTGAATCATGCATGCGACGCGGGCACACAGCTAATATAGGTTCCGCCCAGGAAAGGAGGAAACAAAACACGTAAAACAGACACGGGGAACTGTACCCAACATCATACTGCTGCGGCGCGCAACCCGATCCAAACAACATACCCATGGCGGCGTGCCACCCGATCCACACATAAAATTCACATAAGGAGGTACACACCGAGCTAGATTGCTCATTACGACAAGATATCGAATATCGATCACAAGCACGCCATGTGCATAATACCAACCCTGGGGAGACATATAGTGCCATAAGCTACAAACTCAAGCACAATTGAGGTGTGATATACGATCTGAATCTCAAGAGCCATTTTGATCATATAACATCATCTCTACGCGGAACCTCAACACATAAGCAATTTCCCAAGCCGTCTCACAACTCACACGGCGCAATGTATCAATACATGAAATATCTGAAGACGATATAGCACCCTGACTACCCCTCCATAAGGAGCGCATTACTGAAGTAAACACATCTGGCCTGATATAGAGCCCCATATTCACATTTGAATCCATCCACAGACCTCTAGCTGATCCTGATCGCGCTGAATTAAGCTAATAACCTTTCAAAGGTCCATAATAACTCCCCTCTCTCTCGTAACACATAGGAACGACCATCATAACTGGAGTATTCATCCACAGTCCATAACCCAATAATCGAGTGCCTCCAGGAAATAAATTCTCAAATTTACGATGTCACCACAAATCCTCATACTTGGTTTACTCTTCAACCACTCAAGTGGCTACAGGCCACACTCATACAACCTTCCCGTGGGCACGCTCCCACAACCTTCCGCGACAGATAACCGACCTGTACCTCCAACTCACCGGCCACACTAACGCTAAAAAGCGATCAAGAATCCTTGACAAGGATGCAAATCCCTATTTACAAACACCAATCTCAAGTGACGCTGAAGGCAATACCAACTTACTTTAAACATCGAGACCGCTTCCCCTCTCATCCGAGCTCGTGACTTCCTTGTCAACACTGAACTGCAACCTTGATCCTCTTTTCGAATTCCATACCACTCGCCGCATCCAACATGCCACTATACGATACAACACGATCTTTCATCATAGATCCGTAACCACAAATGGATTAACACTTCATCATATAAAACTCTTCACTTATCTCACTTCAGGAGAACCATAGCAACACACAGGTGAATTCTCATAACCGTAGAATATGCGAATCACTGAGTAGTGGTCTAAGCTACCACAGCCCTTTCGGAGTCCGCCTACGCATAGCAGGCTATAGCAGTAGAATACTTCTGAATAACATCAATTACAGCGGCCGACCAGCCTCACACGTACCACCACAATTCACTTGCATAACTCAATCGCGCTGAAGAAACTGATCACTGCCACCAACATGCCAATTCAACTATGGCTAATCAATTTATCTTCTTCCAATTTATCCTTGATTGCCTTAGAAATAATAATAACTCCATTCAACACATAACACACTCCATCCGCACTCATCCCGAGTGACCTTGAATTATGAGACCATGCTGTCTCAAATCCCACGAACCATTTCATACCTCCCAAATGCTACACTGCAAGTCAAAACATCATAGAACATCCTGTACCCCTTCTCATAAGCTGCTACCAAGCTTGATTCTTAGTCGTACGTATAGGCCCGAAATCACCAGGCACTACGCTTTGCCCCTTGAATCTACTAGGACCGTTGTAGAGAGCCACCCGCTCTGACTCGGCCCCGAATATAATCAATTCCATAAATCTTCTAGCACACGAATACCCTCTCGGCGAAGCACCCGGCAGAATCACTTCCCTTGAAACCCATATCTACACAAGGCATAAATCCTGAATCCTTTTCCAAGTCTGAACATGGCCAATAAGGCCAAACTTAGCACGCCTTTAACAATTCCTTTGCTCGAATTACCACTTATGTTATTTTCCTGTAGCTGAAATAACCCATCAACATGCTAATAATCAGAAACCTCGCAAGTAGTTAACCGGGCAATCCTTAATCATAGGCGGTGGGACTCTCCCACTTAGCTTGAAGCCGTTATTACACAAATTCTGGAATTCACCAGGATCCTTTATCTCTTGTTGACACAACCTTGCTCAATCAATCGCCAAAATTCTCGGTATCTTTCTATAAAACCCTCTTGTTATTCTCTGTATCATCAACCAGGTTCACACGACCGATCTCTTTTTTGTATAGCCAATTGAACCCTTTGCAGAAGCTTCACCAACCATGCGACCGCCGTCCTGCTCACTGGAGATATCCCGCCTGTGGAATCTACGTGCCGACGTTTTCCAACACTGCTACACGGGGTGCAATCACCATGAGATTAATGGCCCCTCCTGAGTCCAAGCTCACTCTCTAGCTGTACAAGTCCATTCAGCCTTCGTGGACATCAATTAGTTGCGCGGCAACATCCCTTCAACTCAAAGTTAGGTTGTATCCTACTTCATGTCAAGCAGCTCCTTTCCGTTATATCAAATCACTAAAATTTCCCAAATCACTCCAAACTCTCCTACTTTGGCGAAACACACCCCTTTAGTCGACTACTCGACCTTTGCTTCTTATACCCGGCCTCCTAGAAATTTTAACCACTGCCTGACACTCCACACATGTCCTTCCTTATCCTCTACTGCTCAGTTGTTGCCTTAATTAGAATCTATCTTCGGGGATTTGAACCCACAATTACTGCTAACCCTAAACCCTTCCGAAGGTCATCTTTATCGAACCGTCAAAATTAGAAACACTAATTCAATCCTAAGCCACCGCCCACTGCGATATCTGACAGCCGCATCTCCAATACTATTTCACGATATCTTTCCCCAAAGGCGAATTGTAGAAGATCATAACACCGGCGAACTTAGTACGTTCAATTAGGACAACGACACTCATCGTACAAGAAAACTCCACCACGCTCGCAAATACCAAGTCTCGTTACTCCACTAGCCCACATCTGACCATTCTTAGTCTGATCGCCTTTCCCTCGCAGGGGATAAATTATCGAATTCTCTAGAATATGCACTGAGTAAACCTCCCTTCAAGTCATTCACTGCACCGACACGTAGGCAAACGTCCTACCATCATATCAATATTGCGGAACAATAGTTTATAGCATCATGGCAACTTGTGCCTAGCTCAGAGCTCTCAGAAGTACCGCTACTGAGCTGAAACGACAGAATATCCTTCCACAAGGCAACGATAATAGCTCAGACAACTATACAGGGGAAAACACCCCGCACTGCATCGGTAGTACCAATACAATTCTTCAATTCTCAATTTATAAGAAGCGGTTCGCGTCGCACAAGATTGAATAGGAAGGAATTAAAGGCATAAGCCTCCATGGATCAAATCGCACGATGAGGAATCAAGAAGGGAAGTACTCCTAACAGTCCTGCAGCCTCCCGAGGATAAGTACAAACGTCTCTGTACTGATCCGCGAGGCTCTACTAGACTTGCTCATGGCTCATGAGACCCTAGGAACCTAGTGCTCTGATACCATGTTGTCACGACCCAAAATCCACTAAGGGTCGTGATGACGTCAGACACCGCTGTCAAGAAAGCCAACCAAATTACTTAATTAAATTCTCATTTTAAATATTTTTGAAACCTCTTCTCCTATACGCTTAAACTATACATAGTAAATTCCACTGAATAAGAAATGAAACGTTTAACAACTTTTAAAATTCTGAATAAACCCATAGATATCCCTAGAACCCGGTGTCACAAGTGCATGATATATTTCTAGGAAACCATACAATACAACATCCGTCCGGAATACAAATAGGACAGAAAGTAAATACAATACACTGAAAGAGACTATACTAGCTGCGGGTCGCCTCGAGGAAATACAGCTCGCTTAGTCTCCGGGTCGCCCGTGCTCCTACGCCCAATAGGCCAGTAGAAATACATGTACCTGTGCAACAAAATGTACAGCAAGTGTAGTATGAGTACGAAAACAACGTGTACTCTGTAAGTATCCCTCCTAATCTCGAAGAAGTAGAGACGAGATGGCAACTTTGACACTTACTAATGGTCAAATGATAATATTATTAAAGCGATGACTCACGAATTTATTAAGGACAGCAGTAGATTAAATAGAATTACTAAACAAGTAAAAGTTCCTTTTTATAAAATAAAAAAAAAAGCCTCCGGATTCATAATCCATTAATTAACAATTATCTCAAGTTGGGGAGAGCAGATGGCAATATCAATAAATCTCAAGGCAAGCAATACAAGCATGCGCAACTCATGCCGAGGTCGTACGGTGCGATCCAACATAAATGTAAATTTTGCACTGCCGAGGGTCGAGCGACACGAACCATAGATGCATCTATTACCCCGCTCGCAAATCATACATGCAATGCGGTCAAATTTAAATAAACAATCACCCTGCTCGCGACCATACATGCGACGCAGGTACACGTAGAAATACATGCTCAAACAGCAAATTAAGAGTTTATCGGGGAACATTTATCCAAATAAAAGCCAATCCTCTTTTAATGATTTAAGAAAATGAAGTTTAATCCTCTTAGAAATTCATTTACCAATTCAATAGGATTTAAGAGATTCAATCGTCAATAAGATCACAGATATTCCAAGTATAGCATGCTTTTGGGTCCTAGACTACCCCGATTTACACATATTAGTAGTTACGCACGGACTCTCGTCACCTCGTGCATACGTAGCCCCCACAAATAGGAGCAGAGAACCAATTATTTCACCTATGGGGACAATTCCCTCTTACAAGGTTAGAAAGGAGACTCACCTCGCTCCGAAGATCTATAACCGGCATTCCCCGTCCTTCCGATGACTCGAATCGATGCTAAATGCTCCAAAGCTTATCGTTGATGATGAAAATCCCCTCTTGAAAACCCTCCAAGAATCGCCCAAGCCAAGAAAACATGAGAGAAAATGGCCAAATCCCAATTTTTAAAACACTCTCTGCCTCCAGCACTTTCCGCACCTGCGGTCACTTGACCGCTTCTGCGGTCCGCAGGTGCGAGGCCAATTGCCGCTTCTGCGGTCCGGGCTCCCCAGTCCATTTTTGCTTCTGCGCCCTCTCTTCCACAGATGCGGTCCCGCATCTGCGGCAAAACGACCGCATCTGCGGTCCCAGCTCTCTTCCGCCAAATTCCGCATCTGCGACCATTGGGCCGCTTCTACGGCTCCGCACCTGCGGCCCTAGTCTTGCAGGTGAGGTTACACCAGCAACTTCAGCTCTTCTTCAAACTCTGAATTCAATCCGTTAACCACTCGGAGTCCGCCCGAGGCCCCCGGGACCCCAACCAATCATACCAACCAGTCCCAAAATACATTACGGACTTGCTCAAGGCCTCAAATCATATCAAACAACGCTAAAACCACGAATCGACCTCCAATCCAAGCTTTATGAACTTTAGAATTTCAAACTTCTACTTTCGATGTTTAAACCTATCAAATCACGTCCGATTGACTTCAAATTTTGCGCACAAGTTATATTTGATATTACGGACCTACTCCAACTTTTGGGATCAGATTCCGACCCCGATATCAAAAAGTCCACCTCCGGTCAAACCTCTCAAAAATCTTCAAATTTCTATCCTTAGCCAAATGGATCCAAAATGCTCCCCGGACATCCGAATTCACTTCCGATCCTGCTCCCAACTCCAGAATCACCATACGGAGCTAATCCCAGACTCGTAATCCCAAACGGACATCAATAACACTGAAATGCACTTCAACCCAAACTTATGAAATTTCCTCCAAAATGCTAACTTCCACAATAGGCGCCAAAATGCTCCCGGTTCATCCAAAACCCGATCCGGGCATACGCCCAAGTTCGAAATTATTATACGAACCTACTGGAACCTTAAGATCCTGATTCCGAGGTCATTTACTCTGAGATCCCATCCTAGTCAATTTTCTCAACTTAAAGCTTCCGAAATGAGAATTTCCTCTCCAAGTCAACTCCAAACTTCCCGAAATTTAATTCCGACCACGCGTACAAGTCATAATGCTTGAATTGAAGCTGCTCATGGCCTCGAAAAGCTAAATGGCGTGCTAGGGCTCAAAATGACCGGTCGGGTCGTTACAGTCTTCATTGTCAGATGGACGAGCATCTTCATCAGAAACATTATCAAACTTCACAAACATCTCAAGCCTATCAAGCTTGGTGTTGATTTCTTCTAGCTCCCTGTCATACTTTTCTATGAGCTCATCCAGTTTGAGCTCAAAAGCTTTAATTATGTCTTGCTTAATCTCGTCAACAATTTGCCTTATTACAGCATCCATTTTTCTTCGTTTTGTATTTTATCTGGTAAAATATATGTGTTTGAGTGAATAAACTCAAAAGGCATAGCGCACTTATATAGGCGAAAAAAACTTCTCCATGGTATATGAAAAGGCATATAGTAATATTAATACCCCAAAGAAAAATAATTACTACTTTAAATGTTTTTCTATACTATACAATTAATGCACTCTAAGCCCATTGTGCTGAAGTTTTTAAGTTCATTTCTGAAAATTTCAGCACCTAACAAGCTAAAATTTTTGTCCTGGATTAATTAATTTTGTCGTACAGATTTTTCAAATAACTTCAGGCCATTTTGCTGAAGTTACTTAGTTCATTTCTTAAAACTTCAGCACTTACTAAGCTGAAGTTTTGTCCTGGATTCATTAATTTTGTAAAACAGATTTTTCAATAACTTCAGCCCATTGTGCTGAAGTTAGTTAGTTTATTTCTAAAAACTTCAGCACCTAATAAGCTAAAGTATTTTGTCTTGGATTCATTAATTTTGTCATACGGATTTTTCAAAAAGCTTCAGCAAAAGATGCTGAAGTGATTTAGTTCATTTGTAAAAATTTCAGGACAAACAACCTAAGAGTTTTCCTGCTGCACTATGTAATTTTCTCCTGCATGCTGAAGTTAAATTTAGTTTATGCTTAAGTCTTGTCCTGGTTTAATCACCTTCTTCATCAGTTTTTTTTTTTGAAAACTTCACTATCAACAAGCTAAAATGTTCTACTATATCTGCACAACTTCAGCTTCATAATTAAATTCTTCTGTTCTCTTTGCTAATACTGTTGCCACTAAACATGAATCTGCAGGATGAGTTTGATTTGCGTTGTTATAACTTTCAATGGGAGGTGGACTACTGATTTCAAATACTTGGATCATGATACAAAACTTGTTCTACTTAATAAGCACATATCATTCAATACTTTCCTAAAGAAAATTAGTGAAGTTGCAAATATTGATTCAACCAGATATTCACTAAAAGTATGGTTTGATATCAAACTAAATATAAGCAAAGGAATGCTTGTAACTTCAGATGAATAACTCAGTACCTGTATACATTTGCTTACAACTGATTCAGCCTACAAGAATTGCCATTTCGTCATCGAAAGAATACAACCTTCCGAATCTGCAGCATTCAAACAATCTCTTGCATATGCCATAGATTCAGAACCTTTTGCTGATTATCAACATGAAGTAGGACAGCCAATAATGGAAGTAGACAACAAGCAACAACCTTCTAACATTACAGCTGCTTCAAAATATATAATGCTGCAATAATTACCCGCTCCTCCAATAAATTCATACTAGTTTGTCGACGACCAAGAAGAAGAAGAACAGCTAATAATGCAAATTGACTACCAACACACAATCCAACAAAGTTTTNGACCCTCAAATTCCATTTTTACATCATAATTTCTCAAACCTAACTTCCATTTTTAACCTTTAATTCCTTGGATTTTCAGTGTTAATCCATGATTTTACACCATAATATCATAATCTAAGTCTAAGAATCCATACCTGATGATAGCCCTTGAAACCCTCTTCAAAAATCGCCCAAAATCTCCTTAGTCCGAAGTCCAAAATGTTTCTTCTCTTTCAAAATCGTGAAAACACTGTTCACTTAAACTCAGCCAGGTTTCGCTTCTGCAGTTGGGATACCGCACCTGCGGCTCCCGCTTCTGCGCAAAATAACCGCTTCTGCGGTCTAACTTAAAATCCTCAGGACCGCTTCTGCGGTCACCACCTGCTCCTGCGATGTCCGCTTTTGCGGACTGCCTTCCGCTTCTGCAGAAATTGCCAAGCCCTCAAGGACCGCTTCTGCGATCACAGCTCCGCTTAAGCGGCTCCGCTTCTGCGGTCCAAGACCCACAGAAGCGAGAATACCAGAAACAGCATGCCTTCAGCTGTATGAAATTCCAAAAACTCCCCGTTAGCCATCCGAAATCATCCCGAGGCCCCCCGGGACCTCAACCAAAAGCACCAACATGACTTAAAACATTATCCAAACTTATTCCAATCATCAAAACACATCAAACAGCACTAAAATTATCGATTCTCATCGGATTCAAGCCTAAGTTCTTTAAAAACTTCCGAAACTCGCATTCGATCAAAAACCCAACCAAGCGACGTCCGACTGACCTGAAAATTTGCAGACATATCCAAAATCACCTACGAAGCTACTGCAACTCTCGAAATTCCATTCCGACCCTCGGATCACAATCTCACATATCAACCGGATTTCGCCAAAATGCTAACTTCGCCAATTCAAGCCTAATTCTACACCGGACCTCCAAAACCAATTCAGATCACGCTCCCAAGTCACAAATCATCTCCCGAAGCTAACCGGATCATCGGAAATCACATCCGAACCTTCGAACTCATAAGTCAACATCCGGTTGACTTTTCCAATTTAAGCCTTCCTTAAAGAGACTAAGTGTCTCATTTCCTATCCAAACCACTTCAATTCAACTCTAACTCACTCGTTGCTGATAATGAAACATGAAGAAGCAATAAATGAGGAAAACAGGGTGGTAATACCTGATACGACGGGTCGGGTCGTTACAACGTTATGATATGCTAACAACAAACATGGTAGAATCAATGAATTCCGTTTTGCTAAAAGGGAGAGAAATGCCTATTTTAAGAATGTTAGATTTCATCCAAGAAAAGTTGGAGAGTGGTTTTACGAACGGAGAAAAAAGGCAAATGAAACTTTTCATAGAGTATCAATATGGGCAGAAGAAGAGATGACTAAGAAGATGGACTTGGCTTCCAAAATGTTTGTGAGTATATTTATTAACTTCAGCTTTTTATATCTGTTGCAGTGATTTACTGCTTACATTGAAAAAACTTCATACTTTTTCTTAATTTTTTATTCCTTGTTAGGTGTTCAACCTTGATTCAATGTTGTTTAGAATAAATAGTGAAGGAATCGAATTCATTGTGGACTTAAAAAAGAGAACTTGTGACTGCATGGAATTCCAACTTGATGTTGCCCTGTCCACATGCAATTGCTGCTATTAATAAGAGATATTTGCAGAAATCTGATTACTGCTCAAATTGGTATTCAAAGAAAACATGGTTGAAAACATATGAAGGACATGTGAATACCGTGGGAGATCAAAAATCATGGGATATACCACAAAATATACAATCTGAGATCACAAAACCTCCCGATGTAGAGATTTTACAAGGAAGAAGACAAACGAAGAGGCATATCCCTGCGACGGAATCAGTATCATTGAAGTCTACCAAATGCAGTCGATGTAAACAAGTTGGGCATAACAGAACAACTTGCTTGTCTTCTCCAGCACCTCATCCATATTCCAAGAAACACACTGAAAAATACTCCAACCTTCAATAATCCTTGGTCTGAATTTAGACTTTCATTATTGTATGACATATTTGAAATGTGATTTTTTTCATAGGAATTAAAAAAAAAAGCTCTTGGACTATTTTATATACTGCTAAAGTACAAATCATTCATTTTTGTTGCGCAGGCTTACAGGTTTGGTTGCATTTTAAAAAAGTACGCAATGACTTCAGCGAGAAAAAACTTCAGGTTATAGTATGTGAAATACATATCCTTAACAAACATACACACACACACATACACACATACGCGTACAGCACACAAAAGCAACGCATGTACAAACAAAAGTTTCAGCATCTCTAGGCTGAATTAATAGAAAATGAACTTAATAACTTCAGCATATTCACTAATGAATATGCTGAAGTAAACAACATAAAAACATAAAAAATGATTACAAAAACTAAACACAAAAACCAACTAATTGTATTAACTCAGAACTGACTAGAAGTAAAAAAGCAAATACCAACAATAACAAGGATAATGCAACAGAAAGCTAAGAAGAAAGAGGATGAGAATTACATTGATACAGAAAGAGATGAGGACAACACACAAAGTACAAACAAAAACTTCAGCGTCTCTGAAGCTATACAAAATGAACCTAATAACTTCAGCATATTCTCTAATGAATATGCTGAAGTAAACAAAAAAGCACAGCATTAAAACACAAAAAAAGGATTACAAACGCTATGCATCATCATCATCACAGTACTCCTCAACTTATCTAAATATCTCATCATCATCAGTATCGGAGATAACTATAGGGTACTCGGGAAAAAGATCACAGAGTACAACAAGATCATCTTCAACTTATTGAATTCATCACGCAGCTGACTTTGTTCAACGATTACTCTGTCCATAAGAGAAAGAAGAGTCTTCAGGTTGTTTTGCAGCTTGGAATAGTCGTCCCTGATGGGAAACTTAAAACTATCAAACTGCTGCACAACCTTGTTAAACGAGGTTGAATAACCTCCACAACTACGTTCCAGGTTAAGCTTGTTTTGGAATGATTCATTGGCAAAAAACTGTGGTCTGATTCTCTCCCAATCAGCCTTTATTTGATCCCACAAAAGCACAAGATTAGACATCGATTTGTTATTGTACCATTCGCACTTCATAGTCTCCCACTTCTGCATAATTTCATCCATATTAGGCTTCCTACTTCCGCTTGCACCAGACATTCTTTCTTTAACAAAAGCTAAAAGACTAAGGATGAATATAAATTTAAAGAAATATGATGGAAGTCTATGAATGACTATGAAATTTTCAAGTGAAGAGATTGTTAATATAGACAAAGAGTTCACCTAATCAATTTAATATCTATGAATGTAAAAGTATCTTTTCAGGTGTTTTTACTATTTTACGTTCAGAGAAATTGAATGAAACAAGATAAGTAGGTGGTAAAACAAGTATGTGGTAAATGCAAAAAAAAATGTAACTTCAGCCCTAATAAGCCCACAATTTTTATATAGTAAAAAAATAACTTCAGCCTGAAAAGAACTTTTTGGATCATTTACTATATGGTCAAACAAATTTAAGTAAAAGATGAAGTAGGTGACAAAAGACAAAAAGTAGCTAGTAAATGCAAAAAAGATAAGTATCAAGTTAAAAAAATACCAAAACATGCTGAAGTTTTTTGTCATAAGCTTTTTCAAAAACTTCACCCCAATGTGCTGAAGTTATTTAGTTCATTTATAAACACTTCAGCACCTCATAAGCTGAAGGTTTTCGTCGTGGATTCAATAGTTTTGTCGTAAAGCTTTTTCAAAAACTTCAGCACAATGTGCTAAAGTCTTTTTGTGTATTTCTAAAAACATCAGCACTTGATAAGCTGAAGTTTTTGTGTTGGATTCAATAGTTTTGGTCGTAAAGCTTTGTCAAAAAAACATCAGTCTAATGTGCTGAAGTTTTTTAGTGTATTTCTAAAAACTTCAGCACTTGATAAGCTGAAGTTTTTGTGTTGGATTCAATAGTTTTGTTCNACTAAGAAGATGGACTTGGCTTGCAAAATATTTGTAAAGTGTAATTTNTTAAACTTTCAGCGTTTTTATATCTGTTGCGGTGATTTACTGCTTACATTGAAAAAACTTCATACTTTTTCTTAATTTTTTATACCTTGTTAGGTGTTCAACCTTGATTCAATGTTGTTTAGAATAAATAGTGAAGGAATCGAATTCATTGTGGACTTAAAATAGAGAACTTGTGACTGCCTGGAATTCCAACTTGATGAATTGCCCTGTCCACATGCAATTGCTGCTGTTAATAAGAGATATTTGTAGAAATCTGATTACTGCTCAAATTGGTATTCAAAGGAAACATGGTTGAAAACATATGAAGGACATGTGAACCGTGGGCGATCAAAAATCATGGGATATACCACAAAATATACAATCTGAGATCACAAAACCTCCCGATGTAGAGATTTTACAAGGAAGAAGACAAAAGAAGAGGCATATACCTGCGACTGAATCAGTACCATTGAAGTCTACCAAATGCAGTCGATGTAAACAAGTTGTGCATAACATAACAACTTGCTTGTCTTCTCCAGCACCTCATCCATATTCCAAGAAACACACTGAAAAATACTCCAACATTCAATAATCCTTGGTCTGAATTTAGACTTTCATTATTGTATGACATATTTGAAATGTGATTTTTTTCATAGGAATTAAAAAAAAAAGCTCTTGGACTATTTTATATACTGCTAAAGTACAAATCATTCATTTTTGTTGCGCAGGCTTACAGGTTTGGTTGCATTTTAAAAAAGTACGCAATGACTTCAGCGAGAAAAAACTTCAGGTTATAGTATGTGAAATACATATCCTTAACAAACACACACACACACACACACACACATACGCGTACAACACACAAAAGAAACGCATGTACAAACAAAAACTTCAGCATCTCTAGGCTGAATTAATAGAAAATGAACTTAATAACTTCAGCATATTCACTAATGAATATGCTGAAGTAAACAACATAAAAACATAAAAAATGATTACAAAAACTAAACACAAAAACCAACTAATTGTATTAACTCAGAACTGACTAGAAGTAAAAAAGCAAATACCAACAATAACAAGGATAATGCAACAGAAAGCTAAGAAGAAAGAGGATGAGAATTACATTGATACAGAAAGAGATGAGGACAACACACAAAGTACAAACAAAAACTTCAGCGTCTCTGAAGCTATACAAAATGAACCTAATAACTTCAGCATATTCTCTAATGAATATGCTGAAGTAAACAAAAAAGCACAGCATTAAAACACAAAAAAAGGATTACAAACGCTATGCATCATCATCATCACAGTACTCCTCAACTTATCTAAATATCTCATCATCATCAGTATCGGAGATAACTATAGGGTACTCGGGAAAAAGATCACAGAGTACAACAAGATCATCTTCAACTTATTGAATTCATCACGCAGCTGACTTTGTTCAACGATTACTCTGTCCATAAGAGAAAGAAGAGTCTTCAGGTTGTTTTGCAGCTTGGAATAGTCGTCCCTGATGGGAAACTTAAAACTATCAAACTGCTGCACAACCTTGTTAAACGAGGTTGAATAACCTCCACAACTACGTTCCAGGTTAAGCTTGTTTTGGAATGATTCATTGGCAAAAAACTGTGGTCTGATTCTCTCCCAATCAGCCTTTATTTGATCCCACAAAAGCACAAGATTAGACATCGATTTGTTATTGTACCATTCGCACTTCATAGTCTCCCACTTCTGCATAATTTCATCCATATTAGGCTTCCTACTTCCGCTTGCACCAGACATTCTTTCTTTAACAAAAGCTAAAAGACTAAGGATGAATATAAATTTAAAGAAATATGATGGAAGTCTATGAATGACTATGAAATTTTCAAGTGAAGAGATTGTTAATATAGACAAAGAGTTCACCTAATCAATTTAATATCTATGAATGTAAAAGTATCTTTTCAGGTGTTTTTACTATTTTACGTTCAGAGAAATTGAATGAAACAAGATAAGTAGGTGGTAAAACAAGTATGTGGTAAATGCAAAAAAAAATGTAACTTCAGCCCTAATAAGCCCACAATTTTTATATAGTAAAAAAATAACTTCAGCCTGAAAAGAACTTTTTGGATCATTTACTATATGGTCAAACAAATTTAAGTAAAAGATGAAGTAGGTGACAAAAGACAAAAAGTAGCTAGTAAATGCAAAAAAGATAAGTATCAAGTTAAAAAAATACCAAAACATGCTGAAGTTTTTTGTCATAAGCTTTTTCAAAAACTTCACCCCAATGTGCTGAAGTTATTTAGTTCATTTATAAACACTTCAGCACCTCATAAGCTGAAGGTTTTCGTCGTGGATTCAATAGTTTTGTCGTAAAGCTTTTTCAAAAACTTCAGCACAATGTGCTAAAGTCTTTTTGTGTATTTCTAAAAACATCAGCACTTGATAAGCTGAAGTTTTTGTGTTGGATTCAATAGTTTTGGTCGTAAAGCTTTGTCAAAAAAACATCAGTCTAATGTGCTGAAGTTTTTTAGTGTATTTCTAAAAACTTCAGCACTTGATAAGCTGAAGTTTTTGTGTTGGATTCAATAGTTTTTGTCGTAAAGCTTTTTAAAAAAAAACTTCAGCCTAATGTGCTGAAGTTTTTAGTGTATTTCTAACAAATTCAACACTTCATAAACTGAAGTTTTTGTGTTGGATTCAATTGTTTTTGTCGTAAAGGTTTTTCAAATAAACTTCAGCCCAATGTGCTGAAGTTTTTTAGTGTATTTCTAAAAACTTCAGCACTTGAGAAGCTGAAGTTTTTGTCCTACAATCGACACTTTTGTTATGACTTTTACCCAAAACTTCAGCTTAAAAAGCAGAAGTCATTTACTCCATGCTTAAGTCTTTTAAACAAAAATGTACTTAAAATTCGTGATAAAATACACAAACATATTTGTCTGAACAAAAGTAAACTAAAAATAATTAATATATATTCACAAAATCCAAATTTTGTCCAACCAATCCTCTAATCAAAAAATTCACACACAGTCTCTTCAAAATCTCCATAATCATGTCCTTGTTGTTCTTCTGGAGTTTCATAGCCGCTATCTTGTTTCCACTTTCCATGAGTGTAACGACCCGGCCGGTCGTTTTTAGAATTTACGCCCCGATCCCCTATTAACCGCTTTCCTCAAGTTTATTTCCGCTATTTTGATTTGCCGGGATGTTCGGTTTTGAGTTTCGGAGAGTTTTGGGACACTTAGTCCCCAAAAGAGAGCTTAAGTCTTGGAAATTTGGCCATAGTCAGAACAGTGTGAAGACGGCCTCGGAATGGAAATTCGATGGTTCCATTAGCTCCGTTAGGTGATTTCGGGCTTAGGGGCGTGTTCGGATTGTGTTTTGGAGGTCCGTAGCTAAATTAGGCTTGAAATGCCGAAAGTTGAATTTTTGAAATTTCCGGTTCGATAGTGAGATCTTGATCCGAGGGTCGGAATGAAATATCAAGAGTTGCAGTAGTTCCGTTATGTCATTTGGGATGTGTGTGTGAAATTTCAGGTCATTCGGAGGTGGTTTGGTTGGGTTTTTGATCAAAAGCGTAATTCGGGAGATTTTGGAAAACTTAGGCTTGAATCTGATGTGTTTTGGTTGATTTGATGTCGTTTGAGGTGTTTTGAAGATTGATAAAAGTTCGAATAAGGTTTTAGGATAGGTTGGTGCCTTTGGTTGAGGTCCCCGGGGGCCTCGGCTATGTTTCGGAGGCTCAATGGATCATTTTAAGTTGTAAAAAAGTTGCAGAATTGCAGGTTCAGCTGTTGCAGATATTTACTCTTCGCGTTCGCGAGTGGACCCTCGCGTTCGCGAAGAGTCAGTGGAGGTTAGTGAAATTTTAGCCTTCGTGTTCGTGATGAAAGCTCCGCGTTCGCGAAGGTCTGGATACTTGTGAATCGCGTTCGCGATTGGGATACGCGTTCGCGTAGGAGGAAAATTGGCCCAGTAGAATTATACTCATCGCGTTCGCGAGGTGAGGGACGCGTTCGCGAAGGTTCGTTTGGGTAAAGCATCGCGTTCGCGTGGGCCTTGTCGCATTCGCGTAAGAGGTTTTTGGTCAAAGTCATTTTTGTGCTTCGCGAACGCGAGGATTTCACCGCGTTGGCGAAGAAGGAATTAAATGCCTGGGCAGAATGTTTTAAAAGGTCTATTTCGCGAATTTTAGCCTAGGTTCCTCCATTGTTAGGCGATTTTGAAGCTTTTTGAACAGGGTTGAAGAGGGATTCAAGGAGAATCACTTGGAGGTAACATTTTTGACTTCATAACTCGTTTTTATGTGATTGAAGACCTAATTAGTGGTGGAAAACTTAGGAAAAAGTGGTTAATTAGGGCTTGAGTTTAAGAGACCTAAAAAGGGGTATTTGAGGGGTCAATTGAACTCCGATTTAAGTGTTCTTGTTATGCATCGACTCGTGAGAGTATGGGGATTCTGAAAATGTAAATTTTACCCGATTCCGAGATGTGGGCCTGGGGCATTTTGGTCATTTTACCTAATTTTGCGTATTAGCTTAGAATTTAATTATCGAATCAGTTGCTTGAAGTGTTATTTACATTATGAAATTTAATTGAATAGATTTGGGCCATTTGGAGTCGGATACTCGTGGCAAGAACGTGGTTTCGGGTTGACATTTGAGCCGGTTCGAGGTAAGTGGCTTGTCTAACCTTGTGTGGGGGACCTTTCCCCTTAGGATTGATATTGTGATAATTGAAATGCCTTGTACGTGAGGTGACGAGCGCGTACTTGTGCTAATTGTTGGAAATCCGGTTTTTATTTCTTTAAATTAGCCTTGAATTGTGTTCTTCTTTTCTTGCTACAGTACTTGGAAATTTAGCCTGCTATTAGTCTAGAGAAGCATGTCCACTTGACTAAATTGTTCTATTTGACTTAACTGCCTTAATTGTATTACGTGAAGCATGCTAGGTGTCACGACCCTAACCCCGAACCCGGTCGTGATGGCGCCTTTCGTGAAGACAAGGCCAGCCACTTTAACCCAATTCATGTTTTAAAGCAATTAAACAACACAAAATTGTCTAAACATGATTTAATAATTCTAAGTAGCGGAAATATCAAGAATAATGTGGAAATCCAACCCAACACAGCCCTAACCGGGGTGTCCCAAGTCAAGAGCATCTACGAGTCACAATACAGTCTGCTAAAGTCATAAACTACTACAAGTGTTTGTAAGAAACCAAAATGATAGAAGAGTAGAGACACGGGGCTGCGGACGCCAACAGCTACGTAATCTCCGGAAAAAAAGCCCACCTGGAACTGGAGGAAATCAACACTCCGGAGCGGATCCAGCTACGCCAGAATCTGCACACAGGGTGCGGGGAGTAAAGTGAGTACTCCAACTGTGACGACCCGGCCGGTCGTCTTAAGAATTAATGCCCCGATCCCCTATTAATTGCTTTCCCCCAAGTTCATTTCTGCTATTTTGATTTGCCGGGATGTTCGGTTTTAAGTTTCGGAGAGTTTTGGGACACTTAGTCCCTAAATGAGAGCTTAAGTGTTGGAAAGTTGACCATAGTCGGAACAGTGTGAAGACGGCCTCGAAATGGAAATTCGATGGTTCCGTTAGCTCCGTTAGGTGATTTCGGGGTTGGGAGCGTGTTCGGAACGTATTTTGGAGGTCCGTAGCTAATTTAGGCTTGAAATGCCGAAGTTTGATTTTTTTGAAGTTTCCGGTCCGATAGTGAGATTTTGATCCGAGGGTTGGAATGGAATTCCGGAAGTTGCAGTATCTCCGTCATGTCATTTGGGATGTGTGTGCAAAATTTCAGGTCATTCGGACGTGGTTTGGTTAGGTTTTTGATCGAAAGCGTATTTTGAAGGAAATTGAAGTTCTTAGGCTCAAATCCTTGATTAATTCGAGTTTCCGATGTGTGTGCAAAATTTCAGGTCATTCGGAGGCTCAAATCCTTGATTAATTCGAGTTTCCGACGTTGTTTTAGGTGGTTTAAGGATTGGTACAAGTTTGAATGATCTTATGGGATATGTCCGTAGTTTTGGTTGAGGTCCCGGGGGCCTCGGGTATGTTTCGGATGCTCAACGGGGTATTTTGAGTTGTTTAGAAATTGCAGAAATTTCACTTCAGCTGTTGCAGACCTTTTCTTCTTCGCGATCGCAGCCCGTTCCCCGCGTTCGCATAATGTAATTCTGAAAGGGGGCCGATTCCTTCTATGCGATCGCATAACCTGGATCGCGATCGCATAGTGCTGCCCCTCCCTTCTTCGCGTTCGTAATCCAGTTCTCGCGTTCGCATAGCATAAACTTAGCCGGTGGCTCAATGACCATTTCCCTCTTCGTGATCGCGTGGCCTTGTTCGCGATCGCGTAAGTCTGTTCCTTCCTCTTCTGCGATCGCAGGCCTTAAGCTGCGTTCGCATAGGCCAACTTCTGAGCCTTTAAATTTTACTCTTCGCGATCGCATTCCTCCTCTTGCGATCGCATAGAACAACACCTGGGCAGACCCATTAAAATTCCAATCTGAGGGTTTAAGCCTATTTTCATATTTTCGAATTTGGGAGCTCGGGAGGGGCGATTTTTGAAGACTTTTGCACCTGGGCAACTTGGGTAAGTGATCTCTACCCAACTTAGATCAATTTCCATGATTCCTAGCTTAAATCTAGCCTTTAAATTTCGAATTGATGGAGAAATTTGGGAAAAAATTGGATGAACGTCTTAGACCGATTTATTGGGTTTTGAGTGGGTGTTTGACCTCCGATTTGAGAGATTTTTGTATGGTTAGACTCGTGAGAGTACGAGAGTTCTGAAAATGCTAATTTCATTCGATTCCGAGATGTTGGCCTGAGGGGCATTTTGGTTATTTTACCTAATTTCGCATCTTAGCTTTGAATTAAACCGTAGAATTAGTTGCTTGAGATGTTATTTACGATATGTAATTGAATTGAATAGATTTGGGCCATTTGGAGTCGGATACTCGTGGCAAACGTGTGGTTTCGAGTTGATTTTGGAGCCGGTTCGAGGTAAGTGGCTTGTCTAACCTTGTGTGGGGGACCTTTCCCCTTAGGATATGATATTTGGTAATTGAGTACCTTGTACGTGAGGTGACGAGCACGTACTTGAGCTAATTGTTGAAAATACGATTTTACTTAAGTATTTAAACTGAGTTCCTTCCTTACCTGCTTTATTCTACTTGCAAATATAGCCTGTGTTAGTTTAGAAAAGCAAGCTTAGTGGACTTAAATTGCCTATTTGCTTAGATTGTTTTGTTTGCATTACGTGAAACATGTTAGGCTAGAATTTCCTGTTGCCTTGGTATTAAATTCCAATTTTGAACATCTTCTTGCCGTTGCTGTGTATTTACATTGGGACTACGAATGTGGGATTCCGGTAGCTCCCCCTTGTCTGTTTACTTTGGGACTGCGGGTTTGATTCCCGATAGATCCCCCTGCACATTTACTTTGGGACTGCGGGTTCGATTCCCGATAGATCCCCCTACACATTTACTTTGGGACTGCGGGTTAGATTCCCGATAGATCCCCCTGCACAGTTATATGGACTACGGGACGGTATCCTGGGTGATCCTTCGGACACATATACGATGGACTACGGGACGGTATCCCGGGAGATCCACTGGATTGTTGTGATTGTGACCTCAGGACGGTATCCTGGAAGGTGCCCAGTTGTTATCTCTGTGTTGAGCTGTATTTCTTTCCGTTGTTTATCGTCTCTATTCTAGTTGTTGCTATTCTTTCAGTTCCAAGTTATTTCTTATTGTTGCACTTATTTATACTGTTTATTTCACACAGTTAGCCCTTATATCTTATTTGATCTCAGTAGGGCCCTGACCTTCTTCGTCACTACCCAACCGAGGTTTGGCTTGGCACTTACTGAGTACCGCTGTGGTGTACTCATGCCTCTTCTGCGCATGTTTTTCATGTGCAGATCCAGGTACTTCATCTCAGGCTTATCATCCTTAAGGGAGGCGACTACTTAGAGACTTCGAGGTACATCTTCCGCGTCCGCAGACCGAGGAGTCCCTTTCCATTCCTGCTTTTAGTATTTTAGCCCTTCTGTACCTTCTGTTCTTATTATACAAAAATTCTGGAGTTAGAGCTATGTATTATTTCTCTGTCTTAGCTTGTGATTCATGGGTTTCCGGGTCTTGGATTCAGGTGTTGGTTAGAGAGTTAAATATGGTGTATGCCAAGCGGCACATTTAAACACTGGTTATTTCTTATTTCTGTTTTAAATTGTTTTATTTCCGCAAATTTTGATTTCTTTTCCGCAAATTTAGGCTTACCTAGTCGTAGAGACTAGGTGCCGTCAAGATGGTTCACGGAGGGCGAACCGGGATCGCGACAAGTTGGTATCAGAGCTCTAGGTTCATAGGAGTCATGGATCACAATCCGGTTTATTAGAGTCTCGCTGATCGGTATGGAGACGTCTGTACTTATCTACGAGAGGCTATGTAATTGTTAGGAAAAATTCCACTTCTTGATTTCCTCATCGTGCCACTTGATTCCTTGAGGCTTATGCCCTTGTTTTCTTCCTGCTCAATCTTACGCGACGCGAACCGTTGTTATAAATCGAGAATTGAAGAATTGTAATGGTACTACAGATATGGTGCGGGATGTTTCTCCCTGTATAGTTGGGTGAGCTATTGTCGTCGCCTTGCGGAAGGATTTTTCTATCGTTTCAGCTCGATAGTTGTGCTTCTAAGAGCTGGGAGGCTATGCACAGGTTTCTATGATGCTCGCGATTGGTTATCGCACAATATTAACTTGATGGTAGGAGACTTGCCTATGTGATGGGGCGGTGAATGAGTTGAAAGGAAATCTACTCAGTGCACGATTCAGAAATATAATATTTCACTTCCGGCGAAGGAAAAGCAATTGGCCTATGACTGTCCAGAATTGGGGTGATGGAGTAACGAGACTTGGTAATTTCGAGCGTGGTGGAATTTTTACTGCGATGTAGTGTCTTCATCCTCGATTGTATGTGTTAAGTTCGCCGGTGTTATGGTCTTCTGCAATTCGCCCTTGGGGTAGGATATTGTGGAGTAATATTGGAGAAAAGACTGTTGATATCGCGGGGTGCGGTGGTTCAGGATTGAATCGGTGTTTCTAATGTGGACGACTCGAGAAAGATGATCTCCGGAAAGGTTTAAAGTTAGTAGCGAATTGTGGGTTCAAGTGCTACGAAGATAGATTTTATTAAGGCAACAACTGAGCAGCAAAGGATGAGGAAAGACATGTGGGGAGTGTCAGGCGATGGTTAAAATTTCTAGAAGGCCAAGTGTAAGAAGCAAAGGTCGGGTGGTCGATGGGTGAGTTCTGCCAAAGTGAGAGAATGGCGGATTTGCATATGGGCTTTGTGCTAGGATGACTACGCACCTTAAGGAAGAGTTTGGAACGACTTGAGAATTTTAGTGATTGATGATTGGGGGCTACGCATTTAATTTGAAGTATTAGGCTTTTATGCGGAAGGAGATTCGATATAACGGAAAGGAGCTACTTGAAATGAAGGAGGATACAACGTAACTTTGAATTGGAAGGATGTTGCCGCACATTTACTTGATGTCCACGAGGGGTGAATGGACTTGTGCACCTAGAGAGTGAGCTTGGATTCAGGATTTATGCCTTGTATAGAGGCGGATTTCAAGGGAAGTGATTCTGCGGGATGCTTCGTCGAGAGGGTATTCATGTGCTAGAAGATTCATGGAGTTGATTATATTCGGGGCCAAGTCAGAGCGGGTGGCTCTCAAAAACGGTCCTAGTGGATTCAAAGAGGCAAGGCGTGGTGCCTAATGATTTTGAGCCTATAGGTACGGTTAAGAATCAAGCCTTGTAACAGCTTATGAGAAGGGGCACAGAATGTTCTATGATGTTTTGACTCGCAGTGTAGCATTTAGGAGGTATGAAATGGTTCGTGGGATAGAGACAGCATGGTCTCGTCAATTCCAGGTCACGCGGGATGAGTGCGGATGGAGTGTGTTATGTGTTGAATGGAGTCATTATTATTCTAAGGCAATCAAGAATTAATTTGGAAGAAGATGAATTGGTTAGCCATAGTTGAATTGGCATATCGGTGGTAGTGATCATTTCCTTCGATGTGATCAAGTTATGCAGGTGATTCATGACGGCATGTGTGAGGCTTGTCGACCGCCGTAATTGATGTTATTCAGAAGTATTCCATTGTTATGGCATGTCATGTGTAGGCGGATCCCGGAAGGGCTATGGGGGCTTAGACCACTTCTTAGAGATTTGCATATTCTACGGTTATGAGAATTCACCTGTGTGTTGCCATAGTTCTCCTGAAGTGAAATAAAGTGAAAAGTTTTATATGATGAAGTGTTAATCTATTAGTGGTTACGGAGTTATGATGAAAATCGTGTTCTATCGTATTTTGGCATGTTGGTGCAGTGTGTGGTGTGGAATTTGAAGTGAGGATCAAGATTGCAGTTCAGTGTTGACAAGGATATCGCGAGCTCGGATGAGCAGTAAAGGAGTTTCGATGTTTAAAGTAAGTGGGTATCGTCTTCAGCGTCACCTGAGATCGGTGTTTTGTAAAAAAGGCCTTGTATCCTGCTTATGGATTCTTGAACTCTTCCCCAGCGTTAGTGCGGCTGGTGGTATGGATACGCATATTTGTTGTCTGTTACAGAAGGTCGTGGGAGCGTGTCCCACAGGAAAATTGTATAAGTGTGGCATGTAGTCACTTGGTTGATTTAAGATTTAAACCAAGTATGAAGACGGTGATGATATCATTAATTTGAGAATTTATGCTTGGAGGGCACTCGACTTATTGGGTTGTGGACAATGGAGGATTTGCCCCGGTTATGATGGTAGTTCTCGCGTGTTATGAGAAAATGGGAGTTATTATGGACCTTCAAAAGGTTATTAGCCTAGTTCAGTGTGATCAGAATCAGCTTGAGGTCCGTGGATGGATCTAAATGTGAATATGGGCTCTATATCAGGCCGGATGTGTTCAATTCAGCAATGCGCTCCTTTGGACAAGTAGTCAGGGTACTATTTCATCGTCAGCTATTTCATGTAATGATATATTACGCCGTATGAGTTGAGAGACGGCTTGATGAATTTCTTTTGTGTTGAGGTTCAGCGTAGAGATGATGTTGTATGAGCAGGATGGCTCTCGAGATTTCAGATCGTATATCGCACCTCAGTTGTGTTTGAGTTTTGTAGCCTATGGCACTATATGTCTCCCCAGGGATGGTATTGTGCACTTAGCGTGCTTGTGACCGATATTCGGAATTTTGTTATAATGAGCAGTTTAGCTCGATGTATATCTCCTTACGTGAATTCTATGTGTGGATCGGGTGGCACGGTGCCATGGGTATGTTATTTGGATCGGGTTGCACGCCGCAACAGTGTGATGTTGAGTACAGTTTTCTGTATGCTACTTTTGTATGCCTTGCTTCCTATTTTCTAAGGAAAGTTCATGTTAGTGCGTGAGTTGAGTAGTTCCTTCTAGAGTTCGTTTTCCTTTTTGTCACGTTCGAGTTCATAGCCTATTGGCACATTGTGGCATCATATGAGACTTTTGATCATGTCCGGGGTGGCTTATTGCCTGAGCGGTTCGTACTGGGTGAGACGAGATCATTGGATTTAGGATCAGTGCGATCTGATTATATGAAGTATATTAAGGAGCTAAGACCATTATTTGGTTCAGAATGAGGTGATGGTTCTTATCAGGAGTATAGGCCCAATGATTTGTTGATTCGACAGTTGGGTATGAATTTCTACACACCTCTTCCGTTGTGGCGGTATTGTAAGAGTTAGAGCAAGACCTATGTAGGTCATGAGGTGCAATGGGAGCATTACATTCGTGGAATTTTGATTAATTTGATCAGAGAATGTTATTGTGGTCCTGTGAGTAAAGTGGTGCAAGGTGTGAAGTCAGCTAAGGTATGCAGTCATGTTTTGGCACCGCGGGTAGTTATTAATACAGTGAGCGTATATTGGACAGGCCTGGCAGAGGATTCTGGATGTAGGAATTGGGCTCTAAGGCTCATTTGCTTAAGTGAAAAAGGATATCTTCAGATTGATCGAGCTAGGGTACCCAACTGAGTTGTGGTAGCACGGGTAGGTGCTCGAGGTGTTAAACAGTGATTTTGGACAACCCCAACATAGTTCATAGCACATTCGAGGACGAATGTATGTTTAAGTGGGAGAGAATGTAACGACCCGACCGATCGTTTTGAGCTCTAGCGCGTCGCTCAGCAGTTTGGGGCCATGAGCAGCTTCACTTCAGGTATGTCTCTATGCTCGTTCGAGGACGAATGAATGTTTAAGTGTAGGAGGAAGTGACGACCCGGCCGGTCGTCTTAAGAATTAATGCCCCGATCCCCTATTAACTGCTTTCCCCAAGTTCATTCTGCTATTTTGATTTGCCGGGATGTTCGATTTTAAGTTTCGGAGAGTTTTAGGACACTTAGTCCCTAAATGAGAGCTTAAGTGTTGGAAAGTTGACCATAGTCGGAACAGTGTAAAGACGGTCTCGCAATGGAAATCCAATGGTTTCGTTAGCTCCGTTAGGTGATTTCGGGGTTGGGAGCATGTTCGGAATGTATTTTGGAGGTCCATAGCTAATTTAGGCTTGAAATGCCGAAGTTTGATTTTTTTGAAGTTTCCGGTCCGATAGTGAGATTTTGATCCGAGGGTCGAAATGGAATTCCGGAAGTTGCAGTATCTCCGTCATGTCATTTGGGATGTGTGTGCAAAATTTCAGGTCATTCGGATGTGATTTGGTTAGGTTTTTGATCGAAAGCGTATTTTGAAGGAAATTGAAGTTCTTAGGCTCAAATCCTTGATTAATTCGAGTTTCCGATGTGTGTGCAAAATTTCAGGTCATTCGGAGGCTCAAATCCTTGATTAATTCAAGTTTCCGACGTTGTTTTAGGTGGTTTAAGGATTGGTACAAGTTTGAATGATGTTATGGGATATGTCCGTAGTTTTGGTTGAGGTCCCGGGGGCCTCGGGTGTGTTTCGGATACTCAACGGGGCATTTTGAGTTGTTTAGAAATTGCAGAAATTTCACTTCAGCTGTTGCAAACCTTTTCTTCTTCGCGATCGCAGCCCGTTCCCCGCGTTCGCATAATGTAATTCTGAAGGGGGGCCGATTCCTTCTATGCGATCGCATAACCTGGATCGCGATCGCATAGTGCTGCCCCTCCCTTCTTCGCGTTCGTAATCCAGTTCTCGCGTTCGCATAGCATAAACTTAGCCGGTGGCTCAATGACCATTTCCCTCTTCGTGATCGCGTGGCCTTGTTCGCGATCGCGTAAGTCTGTTCCTTCCTCTTCTGCGATCGCAGGCCTTAAGCTGCGTTCGCATAGGCCAACTTCTGAGCCTTTAAATTTTACTCTTCGCGATCGCATTCCTCCTCTTGCGATCGCATAGAACAACACCTGGGCAGACCCATTAAAATTCCAATCTGAGGGTTTAAGCCTATTTTCATATTTTCGAATTTGGGAGCTCGGGAGGGGCGATTTTTGAAGACTTTTGCACCTGGGCAACTTGGGTAAGTGATCTCTACCCAACTTAGATCAATTTCCATGATTCCTAGCTTAAATCTTAGCCTTAAAATTTCGAATGATGGAGAAATTTGGGAAAAAATTGGGATGAACGTCTTAGATCGATTTATTGGGTTTTGAGTGGGTGTTTGACCTCCGATTTGAGAGATTTTTGTATGGTTAGACTCGTGAGAGTACGAGAGTTCTGAAAATGCTAATTTCATTCGATTCCGAGATGTTGGCCTGAGGGGCATTTTGGTTATTTTACCTAATTTCGCATCTTAGCTTTGATAATTAAATCGTTAGGAAATCAGGTTGCTTGAGATGTTATTTACGATATGTAATTGAATTGAATAGATTTGGGCCATTTGGAGTCGGATACTCGTGGCAAACGTGTGGTTTCGAGTTGATTTTGGAGTCGGTTCGAGGTAAGTGGCTTGTCTAACCTTGTGTGGGGGACCTTTCCCCTTAGGATATGATATTTGGTAATTGAGTGACGAGCGCGTACTTGAGCTAATTGTTGAAAATACGATTTTACTTAAGTATTTAAACTGAGTTCCTTCCTTACCTGCTTTATTCTACTTGCAAATATAGCCTGTGTTAGTTTAGAGAAGCATGCTTAGTGGACTTAAATTGCCTATTTGCTTAGATTGTTTTGTTTGCATTACGTGAAACATGTTAGGCTAGAATTTCCTGTTGTCTTGGTATTAAATTCCAATTTTGAACATCTTCTTGCCGTTGCTGTGTATTTACATTGGGACTACGGATGTGGGATTTCGGTAGCTCCCCCTTGTCTGTTTACTTTGGAACTGCGGGTTCGATTCCCGATAGATCCCCCTGCACAATTACTTTGGGACTGCGGGTTCGATTCCTGATAGATCCCCCTGAACATTTACTTTGGGACTGCGGGTTAGATTCCCGATAGATCCGCCTGCACAGTTATATGGACTACTGGACGGTATCCCGGGAGATCCTTCGGACACGTATACGATGGACTACGGGACGGTATCCCGGGAGATCCTTCGGACACATATACGATGGACTACGGGACAGTATCCCGGGAGATCCACTGGATTGTTGTGATTGTGACCTCAAGACGGTATCCTGGAAGGTGCCCAGTCGTTATCTCTGTGTTGAGCTGTATTTCTTTCTGTTGTTTATTGTCTCTATTCTAGTTGTTGTTATTCTTTCAATTCCAAGTTATTTCTTATTGTTGCACTTATTTATACTGTTTATTTCACACTGTTAGCCCTTATATCTTATTTGATCTCAGTAGGGCCCTGACCTTCCTCGTCACTACCCAATCGAGGTTAGGCTTGGCACTTACTGAGTACCGTTGTGGTGTACTCATGCCTCTTCTGCGCATGTATAGCATGTGCAGATTCAGGTACTTCTTCTCAGGCTTATCATCCTTGAGGGAGTCAACTACTTAGAGACTTCGAGGTACATCTGCCGCGTCCGCAGACCGAGGAGTCCCTTTCCATTCATGCTTTAGTATTTTAGCCCTTCTGTACCTTCTGTTCTTATTAGACAAAAATTTCGGAGTTAGAGCTATGTAGTATTTCTCTATCATAGCTTGTGATTCATGGGTTTCCGGGTCTTGGATTCAGGTGTTGGTTTGAGAGTTAAATATGGTGTTTGCCGAGCGGCACATTTAAACACTGGTTATTTCTTATTTCTGTTTTAAATTGTTTTATTTCCGCAAATTTAGGCATACCTAGTCGTATAGACTAGGTGCCGTCACGATGGTTCAGGGAGAGGGAACCGGGGTCGTGACACCAACTCAGTGAGTAACGAATATAAATAATGACTGAATGTAAGAAAACACGTAAGGTACAAGACAGTCTATAATGAAGCAGTAAAATCATTTAAAATCAGGAAAAACCAGTAAGAATCAGGAAAATGCTCTTTTAACTAGTAAACAGGTAATTGACAGATAATTATGATAAGGTAAACAAATAAAAGTTCGCCCCTCGGGCACAGTAACACCACATCCGCCCCTCGGGCAACAGCTCACAACAGTAATAGCCCCTCGGGCTCAATCTCACATCACAATGGGTACCCGTGCTCACTGGGGGTGTGCAGACTCCTGGAGGGGCCCATTTCGGCCCAAGCACAATAACAAGCCATCTCGTGGCATCAAATCTAGGCCCTCGGCCTCCAATCAGTATCAGTGTCTCCTCACAACATAGGCCCTCGGCCTTACTCAGTCAAAGATCCTCAACAAGCCCCTCGGGCAACAGTAAAACAGTGTTCCTCAGACCAAACATCATTTAAAATATCATTTAAGTATCAAAACAGAGTAAAAACGGCTGAGTAGTAAAACAGTGGAATTTAATATGACTAAGTTCTAACAGTACGTCAAAACAGTGAGGAAATATCAAATAAAAGCCCCGAAGGGTCCAAATAGTTGGCACGAAGCCCAAATATGGCATTCAGCACAATAAACGATGATAACAAATAGTTTTAAATCAAATACGCGGTAAAATCATCAATCGGGACGGACCAAGTCCAAACCCCTAATAGTACACGACCCCACGCTCGTCATCGAGCGTGTGCCTCACCTCAATGTAGTACTACGATGCACAATCCGGGGTTTCAAACCCTCAGAACATCATTTACAAGCGTTACTCACCTCGAACCGGCTAAATCCCTAGCTTGCGACGCCTTTGCCCTTCGAATTGGCCTCCACGTGCGTCGAATCTATCCAAAATCAGAACGAATGCATCACAATATGCTAAGGGAACAAGGCCCAAGCGAAAACAATCGAAAAATACCAAAAATCCCGAAATTAGCAAAACCCGAGCCCCGGGCCCACTTCTCAAAACTCAGAAATTTTTACACCAATAGGTTCCTTATCTCCCCACGAGTTCATACATACTAAAAACATCAAAATCCGGCCACAAATGACTCTTCAAATCCCAAATCAAAGTCCAAAATTCCAAGCCCTAGTTCTTCCATTTTTAGCTTAAGTTTCCATGATTTTCTAGGAAGATTTCACAATAGAATCGAGTTTTAAGTCCAAAAATCTTACCTCAAGTCGTTTCCCCTTCAATCCCTCTTAAATCTCCTTCAATAAGCTCTCAAAATGATCAACAATGGGTGAAAATAGACCCAAAATCGCGGAGAAGACGACTTAAAAACATTCTGCCCAGGACTGACTTTCCTTCTTCGCGAACACGGTCAACCCCTCGCGTTCGCATAGCACAAACTTACGTTGACCACTTTTTACTCTTTGCGAAGGCGACACGGCAGTCGCGAACGCGATGCCTACCTCAGCCCACTCTTCGCGAACGCGTACTCATCCTTGCGAACGCGATGGGCAAAAGACCTCGAACCCATGACCCAACTTCTTATTCGCGATCGCATAGACCCTCTCGCGAATGAGTAGCTTACAAAACCTGCCCCTTCGCGAACGCGAAGGCCAAATCTGAAGCCTCCCCTCCTGACCATTAGCGAACGCAAGTCTCCTCTCGCGAACGCGAAGAACAAAATACCTGCAACTGCTGGAACAAAAATCTGCAACTTCCTAAATTCCAAAATTAACCGATTAACCACCCGAAACTCACCCGAGGCCTCCGGGACCTCAACCAAAAGCACCAACACATCCTAAAACCTTATTCAAACTTGCTCCAATCATCAAAACACCTCAAACAGCATCAAATTACCTAAAACACATCGGATTCAAGCCTAAGTTTCTAAAAATCTTCTGAAATACGCTTTCGATCAAAAATCCAACCAAACCACGTCCGAATGACCTGAAATTTTGCACACACATCCCAAATGACACAATGAAGCTACTGAAAAAGGCAGAAATGAAGCTCTCGTTGCCATCTAACATAATAAGTTAAGAGTCACTTAATGAATATAACATGTTGCTGCCACGTTGGGGAAGGGTAAGCTTATCCAAAATATTAAATTAATAAGTTAATCTCCCATAAAAAATCATTAATTACCCAATTATCTACTCTCGGAATTCCATTCCGACCCCTGGATCAAAATCTCACCTACCAACCGGAAATCGCCAAAATATCAACTTCGCCAATTCAAGCCTAATTCTACTCCAGACCTCCAAAACCTATTCTGATCACACTTCTAAGTCATAAATCACCTCCCAAAGCTAACCGAACAATCGGAACTCACATCCGAGCCCTCTAACACATAAGGCAACATCCGGTTGACTTTTCCAACTCAAACCTTCTTAAAAGAGACTAAGTGTCTCAAACTTCACCAAAACCATTCCGGATGCAATCCAACCAACCCGATACCTCAAAACACGGATAAACAATACATAAAGAAGAAAAAATAGGGAAACGGAGCGGCAACTCATGAGACGCCCGGTCGTGTCATCACACTAGGTTAGAGTAGTTATCTGTCTGATTTTGGTCCGAAATTGATTGAATTGAGTTCTTGTTGCTGCTGTTATTTACTTTGGGACTACGGGACGGTATCTCGGGAGCTCCCCTGTATGTTTACTTTGGGACTACGGAATTGCATTCCGGGAGATTCCCCCTGCACTTTTACATTGGAACTACAGGATTACACCCAGTAGATTCCCCAGTACTGAGTATTTATATTTGGGACTACGGATGTGGTATTCCGGTAGATCCATGCGCATTTATGAGTTGGACTACGGGACTGCACCCGGGAGATCCACTAGATATGATATTTATATTTGGGGACTACAGGACGGTATCCTGGGAGATCCCCGGTTGTTATCTTGGAGCTGAGCTGTATTCTCTTCTGTGCTTTACTTGCCTTTGTAATAGTTGTTGATGTCCTACATATCCTGTGTTACTTATTTACATTGTTTATTTCACACTGTTAAACCTTATATCTTATTTAACCTCAGTAGGGCCCTGACCTTCCTCGTCACTACCCAACCGAGGTTAGGCTTGGCACTTACTGAGTACCGCTGTGGTGTACTCATGCCCTTCCTGCGCATGTTTTTCATGTGCATATCCAGGTACTTCGACTCAGTCCTACCACCCTTGAGGCGAGGCGACTGCTATAGCAACTTCGAGGTATATCTGCCACGTCCGCAGACCGAGGAGTCTCTTTCTATTATTGCTGTTTAGTATTAGCCCTTCTGTATTTTCAGTTCTTGTTAGACGTTCTGGAGTTAGAGCTATGTCGTACTTCTTAGCTTGTGATTCATGGGTTTCCGGGTCTTGGATTTATATGTTGGTTTTGAGAATTAAATATGATGTATGCCGAGCGGCACATTTAAACACTGTTTATTCCTATATTTCTATTTTAAATTGTTTTACTTCCGCAAAATTTTGGTTTTCTTCCGCAATTTAGGCTTGCCTAGTCATAGAGACTGATCGCAGCCGTCTCAACACTACACAATGGTAGGAAGAGTGGGTAGCAAAAACTAATACCCGAATAGTGGATCGGGGTCGAATTTCCACAGGGAGCTTGGAATGGAGTTGTATTGCCTGTTTAGCCTAGAATTGCGTTTGTACTTCTAATTGCACTCCTAACATTTTTGGGGGGTTTATATTTAAAACTCTATTGTAATCTAGGATTACAGGCTAACTTATGCTAAGGGAATATTGCTAAGTTGTGCTTAATTATAGGAAAAAGGCACTAGGGCCGTGACACTGCCTAGGTGGCTAGCTAACGGGTAGAAGCTACTAAGGGGAGATTGATAAATCTGGGTTTATTGCTATAGCCATTGCACAATTGCACTCATTCTCACACCTCTCGGTAGAGAGAAAGATTTTTGCCCAAATTGACTCTCTCGGAGACCAATTAGGTATGCCAATTAGACCGGGCAACTAGGGCTCAAGTAGGGTAGTTACTCTTTCGAGGTTTAACCCGTTAATTGGGACTACCATTCTCATGGGTCCATCCCAATTCCTTGTTGGGTTAACTTTCAGGGTCATATGACTCTCTTTCTCAAGAAGAGTTAGACCCACTAAGCTTGAATTCATGTTTGCAACCACAAATTCTAGATTGAAACACAAAAATCAAACCTAAAATAACAAATACCCAATCTCAATCTCACCCTAGAATGCAAACACCCATTAACTACCCACACTAGGGTTGAGCCACAACCCTAGCTAATGGGTTTAGCTAGACATAATTAAAAGAAGAAACAGTAGAAATAGATGAAAAAAATAACATAATGATTGATTACTAATTAAAAACTATGATATTGAAGAGGAAAATTGCCAATATAGGCTACACAATAATTCTCACAAGCGCAGCTCTTGTTCAGAATCTAAAACTTGACCTAAAAATGGTAAAAAGATCTATTTATACCGAGCTGGAAATTTTGGACAAAAATACCCCTGCGAGGTCAGCGCGGACCGCGCAAAAGGTAGCGCGGCCGCGTAGGCTCTTTGACTCTTGAAATCTGCTCTCTGAAGTTGGAACCGCGGACCGCGCAGAAATGTAACGCGGCCGTGGTGGAAGGCTGGCGCGGACCGCGCAGAAGTGCAGCGCGGCGGCGTGGCTAGGTTTGGCCAAAACTCCAACTCTCTGAATCTCATCCACGCGGACCGCGTAAAAATGGAGCACCGGCCGCGGGGACTTTGTCTTGCATTTGTGGTCTCTGAACATGACTGGCGCGGACCGCGTAGAAATGGAGCGGGGCCGCGCGGAGTACCCTTCAATTTACCCCTCTCTGAATCTCCTAGCGCGCGCCGCGCATGGCAAATCAGTGCGGTCCGCGCTAGGTCTTTCTGTTCCTCACTTAACTTTCTTGACACTTGGAGGTTTCACTCCGTTTGAGCCGATATTTGGACATTTGCCATCTTGTCGCTCAAAACTGCAATCAAGCGCAATTTGTAAGCCTTTTGGGACTATTTTGTGGCAATTTGTAACAAAAGCAATAGCAAGTAAGGGGTATAATCATGGTAAAATCCTAACTTATCAACTCCCCCAAACTTAAGCCTTTGCTTGTCCTCAAGCAAACAAAATAAGACCCACCCCAAAAAGAGCAATCCAAAAAATTTCCAGCTATCCTAAAGTAACCTCAACAAGCATCAATTGGGACTAACAATTGCCCTCAATACGAATGCATCATTAACACATTTTAAGCTTTTGAAAACTATGGATCAAGTGTGACACAAGAGCATCAAGGGTTGACACATTTCATCAAAGGGCTTTTCTCAAATACCTTGGTCATTGTGGAACCCAAACTCAAACATCCTCAACTCTCCCTAAGTGAACCTCACCTTTTAGAGTATTGACACACAAACCGAGGTTGAGGGACTTTCACTCATTTCTCTCACAAAAAAGGTCACAAGTCCGGCTTTAGGTACCATATGCTTGCCCCTTATGTAAATATCCACTAATGTAGGTTCCCTTCGACTCAAGATCCTATAGGGCTTTTGGGAAATCAATTGCAAGGGCTTTTGGGTAAGGGTAGGACATGTTTTGTTCAAATGGGTTCAACCTTCCCATAAGCATTTTCTTTGATTCATTTTGGCACACTTTCTTGACTCATTTGAGTAATTCACTTCTTTTCAAAGGTTAGAGGGACATATTGTCACTCTTTTTTTAGGCAATTCAGATCATTTCTCCTTTTTCTACTTTTGTTTTTCTTGACCCCTTTTTATTCTTTTTCACCTTGTTCTTTTTTTTTTGTCTTTTTCTTTTTCTCTTTTTTCATTGCCTTGCCTTTCTCTTTTTGCTTTAGTACCTTTTTTCCATTGCTTTCCTTCTTGTCCCTCCCCCCAAACATTGACTTTGCCATTGCTCAAGGGAAGTGTGGGTGCCAAGAGAGGATAGAAACGGGTATAGGCTTGTAACATTGTTTCATGAAAGAAGAAGGTTTAAGGCTCAAAAGGGTTAACTAAGGATCATTTTATTGGTAGACCATGGAATTGTTCATTTTACAATTGAATCAAGGAGAGCCTATAGTCACTTCTCAAGTCAAACTTCACCTATGATTTCGCCTCAACAAACACTCGGGGCAAGTTCTAGACCATTGGCTTGGGACTTGGACTCAAAATTCTATTCCTCACCACACATGCTAAGGGATTGCTACAGATGTCGAGTCGAGGGCCCACAACGACCTTAGTCATGATTCAAGCGCACAATGGTCCAAAAAAAGACCACATGATGATTGTTTGGTCAACACAAGAGTCTCAAGGCCACGACTTTCACCACACCCTAAACACAACATTATGTCTTTGACCATGGGATCAAAGGCAAATGTGATAGGCCCAAGTGAAGCTTTGCCTGAGGTACCCTTAACTACGAAATATTCAAAGAAACAGACTCAAACTCTTAAGAAGGTAGTCACTCCATCTATCATCGGGAAGAGCCACCCGGTTCACACTATACTCTACCCTTGGAAAGAACCGTGGCATTAAGAAAACCAAGGGCTTATTGAAAACGCCAAAAACAAAATAAAAGGCTACGAGCCTATCTACTAAGCTAAAAATGAAAAAAAAAATTGCGAAAATAGAAAAATCGAATGGATATGTACAATAGGAGAGTAGAATATACAATGAGGGATGAATATATACCAAAAGTACTTTATATACAGACCAAAAGAGAATAAAAAGAGAAAAGTAGCTAGAGTGTGAAGTTATATACAGACCAACTAGAAGATCAAAGCAACAAAACATGAAATAAAAATCCAATATGTACAGTCATCCAGATAATCCAAAAAGGTAGGGCACACCCCCACGAATAAGAGCTGGCATTGTCCCCAATGCCAAGTACTCAAATAAGCACAAAATAAGAGCAAAGGATATAGAAAGGCTCCCTAAGCCTTATCCGTCTGCATGGGCTCCTCAGTGGTCCCCTGGTCCTCTGTACTGGTGGGAACCTTAGACCGGTTCCCGGCTTGCTGCTGCTCTGCTCCTGGGACAGGGGCCGGGACATGGACCGGCTGAATATCTGGTGCAACACTGGAGGGACCCTCCTGAACCTGTGCTACCTCGATCACTACACCCTCAGTGCTAGGAAGCTTCCTCTTCTTTCTTGGGTGCCTAGGCTCCTCCTCCTGTTGTGGCTGAGATGCTGCTGGGTCTAGGGCTGGATCCCCAAATAGCAAGTCTAATGGCATCTGGTCTGCCAATAGCTTGTCCACGTCAGCTCGAAGCTTCATCACTGACTCCCTCGACGCCCTTGACTTTCTCATCTTCTTATGTTCCTTGGCGAGCTCCTTCAAAGCCTTACCATGCGAATCTACCGCCTTAGTCAAGGTGGACTGAGTCTCCAAAATCTTCTCCTGGTTGGCCAGGAGCTTCTTCAATGTCTCCTCAATAGAAGGAGGAATCTGAATAGTGGCTGGTGCTGACTAGGCCTCAACTGTAGTAGCCAAGGTGGACAACTTGGATGTAGCAGCTGACATCCAGTTGTTCAAACTGGCTAAAGACTGACTTAGCTGGTGGGCAGTGAACCGATGAGTCTTTGATGAAGAGACTGCCGGGTCAACTGAAGTAGAAGGACCTGGGGGCAAGGGCTCACCGGTGGAAGAGGCAGGGATGGAGGATGGTCCAGCAAAAGGCTCTACCGCAACTGGCTCCTCAGACTGGCCAGTTGGGGCAGAGGTGGGTGGCTGGTATTTCTTTGACTTTGGGTTATCCGAACCCAATTGACTATACCATGAGTAGGGGGCCACCGGCTTGGTTGTGACATCAAATCGCTTCTTCTTGACCTTCAAATCCCTAAAGTACAGAGACATGGTGTTGGGGAAGGGGTAATTTGTGGTCGTCTCCTGTCCCATAGCAGAAATCACCCTCGAGATGATGTTACCAACATTGATAGGAAAACCGGCCATGATGGATGCCACAAGAACAGCCCGGGCAAGAGGAACCGTGTGATCATGAGTGGAAGGATCAAGTCTACTACAAACAAATGTCAACCAACCCTTAGCTTCAAAGCTGAAGGTGTTCCGCAGAATATTCTCCCCTGCTTTCAACCATTTTGGAACAGTGCCTGGGGCTGCCAAGTATTCGGCCAACCAAGGATGCACCTCCTCACCCATTGCCAGCTTAGCTAAGTACTGTGTCTCATCCTCCTCCCTGAACCCCAAATAGTCATTCAAGGACTTCCCATCAAACACCACCATTTTGTCTCTCACCTTCGTCACCTTAGTATCTTTGAATATGTGAGAAACATTGCAATAAAATTCTTTCACCATATGTTCATTGGCAATAAAATTCTTTCACCATATGTTCATTGGCATCAATATATTTCTCCTTGAAGAAGTCCCGGCCATATCTAGTTCGAAATTCCTTTTGCACGTTCGGGTTGTGGGGTAGGAGGTCTTTGTCAATGAATGTTCTCTCTGGAATCAGTTTTCTCAAGGGCCATCACTCTCTGAATTTATGGAATGCCAACTCAGTCACAAATCTGTCTGCCCATGCTTCAGGTTTGCGGGTTCGTTCAATCCCCCCGACTTGAGGCTCACCTTCTTCACAATATCCTGCACCCTCCCCGGATAATGAAGCTGTGGAGGGTGGAGTATTGATCACCACTGCCTGCTACAGACTCATCAGACGAATCCGAGACTACGTTGACTGGTCTTTTGGATGAGGGTGAAGGTGGAGGAGTGCCATGTTATTGATCACCACTGTCTAACATTGTTAGCTTAAGCACATGCAGTGGAAAAGATGAATAACACAAGAGGAAAACACAGTTAATTTGTATAACACAAAAACAGGACACAAGGACGCGGACCGCGTAGGACTGAAGCGCGGACCGCGCTGGGCATATGCCCCCAATGAACCTCTCTGAATCTCCCAACGCGGTCCGCACTGATATGGACCGCGGCCGCGTTGGGCTAGCGCGGACCGCGCAAAAATGTGACGCGGCCACGCTGGGTAAGGTAGGCACCACAGAAGAATTCACGCGGACCGCGCAGAAAGGATGCGCGGCCGCGCTGGGCCATGTAATTGAACTGAGCTAGGGTTTAGCATTTTGGTCCATTTTTCATCAAGTCTTTGAGTCCTAATTGTCCCTACTCAATTATTCATATTGAAATTCATGCCCAATGGTCAAGATAAACACAAAAAACTAAGCTAATCATTAAACCTAAGAAAAATGTGAAGAAAGAAGAAGCTATACTACTAGGAAGCAAACAAAATAATTAAAAATTAAGACTAATGAGTGAAATGTGCAAGAATGTTACCAGGAATTATGAAGATTCAAGCTACGGGGTGCAAAGATATTAGATGAACAGTAAAAATGAGCCTCAGGAAGGTAGAGTGCGAAAAGGGTAAAGTGAGGCCTAAGGCCTCTATTTATAGAAAATAGTGGGACCCCCTTCTTACCTACCAGCCCGGCCGCGCAAAAATGGTCGCGGACCGTGCTGGTTTGGAGTCCAGCACATTTGAACCCAGTTGTTCACGCGGACCGCACTGTTATGTAGCGCGGCCGCGTGTGAAACTTCAGAGAGCATGATTACTCGGATATGCCCAACGCGGACCGCGCAAAAATGCTACGCGGCCGCGCGGGTAACTTCAGAGACTTAACTCCCCTACACAGGCCTGCACGGACCACACTGATTTGCAGTGCGGTCGCGTTGGCAACTTCAGAGACCTGACTTTTTTTTGTGCTTTTGTTTTGTACTGCTTCAACATTATCGCGGCCGTCTCAACACTACACAATGGTAGGAAGAGTGGGTAGCAAAAACTAATACCCGAATAGTGGATCGGGGTCGAATTTTCATAGGGAGCTTGGAATGGAGTTGTATTGCCTGTTTAGCCTAGAATTGCATTTGTACTTCTAATTGCACTCCTAACATTTTTGGGGGTTTTTATATTTAAAACAACTATTGTAATCTAAGGATTACAGCTAAATTATGCTAAGGAAATATTGTTAAGTTGTGCTTAATATAGGAAAAAGGCACTAGGGTCGTGACACTACCTAGGTGGCTAGCTAACGGGTAGAAGCTACTAAGGGGAGATTGATAAATCTGGGTTTATTGCTATAGCCGTTGCACAATTGCACTCATTCTCACACCTCTCGGTAGAGAGAACGATTTTGCCCAATTGACTCTCTCGAGACCAATTAGGTATGCCAATTAGACCGGGCAACTAGGGCTCAAGTAGGGTAGTTACTCTTTCGAGGTTTAACCCGTTAATTGGGACTACCATTCTCATGGGTCCATCCCAATTCCTTGTTGGGTTAACTTTCAGGGTCATATGACTCTCTTTCTCAAGAAGAGTTAGACCCACTAAGCTTGAATTCATGTTTGCAACCACAAATTCTAGATTGAAACACAAAATCAACCCAAATAACAAATACCCAATCTCAATCTCACCCTAGAATGCAACACCCATTAACTACCCACACTAGGGTTGAGCCACAACCCTAGATAATGGGTTTAGCTAGACATAATTAAAGAAGAAACAGTAGAAATAGATGAAGAAAATAACATAATGATTGATTACTAATTAAAAACTATGATATTGAAGAGGAAAATTGCCAAAATAGGCTACACAATAATTCTCACGAGAGCAGCTCTTGTTCAGAATCTAAAACTTGACCTAAAATGGTAAAAAGATCTATTTATACCGAGCTGGAAATTTTGGACAAAAATACCCCTGCGGGGTCAGCGCGGACCGCGCAAAAAGGTAGTGCAGCCGCGTAGGCTCTTTGTCTCTTGAAATCTGCTCTCTGAAGTTGGGACCGCGGACCGCGCAGAAATGGAACGCGGCCGCGGAGGAAGGCTGGCGCGGACCACGCAGAAGTGCAGCGCGGCCGCGTGGCTAGGTTTGGCCAAAACTCCAACTCTCTGAATCTCATCCGCGCGGACCGCGTAAAAATGGAGCACGGCCGCGTTGGACTTTGTCTTGCATTTGTGGTCTCTGAACATGACTGGCGCGGACCGCGTAGAAATGGAGCGCGGCTGCACGGAGTACCCTTCAATTTACCCCTCTCTGAATCTCCTAGCGCGGCCGCGTGGCAAATCAGTGCGGTCCGCACTAGGTCTTTCTGTTCCTCACTTCACTTGTTCTTGACACTTGGCAGGTTTCACTCCGTTTTGAGCCGATAATTGACATTTTCCATCTTGTCGCTCAAACCTACAATCAAGCACAATTTGTAAGCCTTTTGGGACTATTTTGTGGCAATTTGTAACAAAAGCAATACCAAGTAAGGGATATAATCATGGTAAAATCCTAACTTATCAGAGACTAGGTGCTGTCACGATGGTTCACGGAGGGCGAACTGGGGTCGTGACAACTTGGTAACAGAGCTCTAGGTTCATAGGAGTCATGAATCAAGTCAGTTTATTAGAGTCTCGCTGATCGGTACAGAGACGTTTGTACTTATCTACGAGAGGCTATGTAACTGCTAGGAAATTCTGTTTCGTTTGATTTCCTTGTCGTGCGAGATTTTTGATATCACAATTCTAAACTTATGTCTTCTATTCTCTCACAGATGGTGAGGACACATGCTACTCGAGATGACCAGGCACCCGCACCCCCTACTGGAGCCGTCAGAGGCTAGGGCCGGTGTAGAGGCCGAGGACGCGCTCGTGGTGCAGCCAGAGCACCCGCGCGAGCTGCCGCCGAGGTACCACCAGCAGTACCAGCCGGAGTCCAGACACCTAATGCGTCTGCCACTACTGCTCCAGCACTCCAGGAGACTTTGGCACAGTTTATGACCATGTACACCACTCTAGCTCAGGCAGGGTTGCTTCCCCTTGCTGCAGCTATATCCCAGGCCGGGGGAGGAGCACAGACTCCCGCCGCCCGCATTCCTTAGCAGTGAGTGCATATTGATCAGGTCCCAGAGGCTATTCCTGTACAGCCGCTAGCCCCGGCTCAGCCCGAGGAGAGGCTAGTAGCTTTAGAGGAGGAGTAGATGAGGCTTGAGAGGTTCAAGAAGTATCAGCCTCCGACTTTCAGCGGACTAGCCTCAGAGGATACCCTTGGATTTCTTTAGGAATGCTACCGTATCCTCCGTACTATGGGCATATCAGGATCGAGCGGGGTTTCCTTCATTACCTTCCAACTTCGAGGAGCCGCCTATCAGTGGTGGCGTGCTTATGAGTTAGACAGTCCGGATGAGGCAGCTTCCCTGACTTGGGCCCAATTTTCAGATATGTTCACGAGGGAGTATGTCCCCCAGAGTCTTAGGGACGCCTGGTGCGCGGAGTTTGAGCATTTGCGCCAGGGTACCATGATTGTCTCGGTGTATGCTGTCTGTTACACTGACTTGGCTAGACATGCACCAGCTTTGGTTTCTACGGTTCGCGAGAAGGTTCGCCGGTTCATTGAGGGACTTATTCCCAGCATTAGATCTAGCATGGCTCGTGAGTTAGATATGGATATATCTTACTAGCAGGTGGTGATAATTGCTAGGAGGATTGAGGGTATGCATGCTAGGGACAGAGAGGAGAGGGAGGCCAAGAGGTCTCTAGAGTCGGGCCATTATTCTGGTGCCCGTGCCACAGCTACAAGTCATCATGGTAGGGGTCATATGGGTCGCCCCGTTCATTCAGCTCTTCTAGCAGCCAGTGGTATTCCAGCTCCACCTAGGCCTCAAGAGCCTTATTATGCACCTCCAGTATCTAGTGCGCCTCCTGCACGGGGTGCTTCCAGTGGTCAGACCAGCAGACCTGACCCGAGCCAGTCACAACTGCCACGTCCTACCAGAGCTTTTATTGAGTGTGGTGACACACGCCATATGGTGAGGGATTGCCCCAGACTTAGGAGGGGTGCACCTCCGCAGACTCCCCAGCCACAGCATGCCCCGCAGAGTTCTTAGGCTATGGTCCCAGCACCAGTTGCTACTCTACCGGCCCAGCCAGCCAGAGGTGGATGTCGGTGTGGTAGAGGTCACCCTCGAGGGGGAGGCCAGGCCAGATATTATGCTCATCCAGCTCGTACTGAGGTTGTCGCCTCTGATTCTATCATCACAGGTACTATCTTGGTCTGTCACAGAGATGCATCGGTTCTATTCGATCCAGGCTCCACTTATTCTTATGTGTCTTCTTATTTTGCTCCGCATTTGGGTGTACCTCGGGATTCTTTGAGTTCCCCAGTTTATGTTTCTACTCCTGTGGTATATTCTCTTGTTGTGGACCGCATTTATTGGTCATGTTTGGTTGTTCTTGGTGGTTTTGAGGCCAGAGCCGATTTATTATTGCTCAGCATGGTTGATTTTGATATTATCTTGGGCATGGACTGGTTGTCGCCTCATTATGTTATTCTTGATTGTCACGCCAAAACCTTGACACTGGCCATACCAGGTGTACCACGTATTGAGTGGAGAGGTGCTTTAGGTCACACTCCCAGTAGAGTTATTTCTTTCCTTAAGGCTTAGCGTATGGTTGAGAAAGGTTGTGATGCGTATTTAGCTTATGTGAGAGATGTCAGTATGGATACTCCTTCTGTCGATTCAGTCCCAGTAGTAAGGGATTTCCCTGATGTTTTTCCAGCTGATCTTCCGGGCATGCCACCCAATAGAGATATTGATTTTGGCATTGATCTGTTGGCGGGCACTCAACCCATTTCTATCCCTCCTACCGTATGGCTCCTCCTGAGTTGAAGGAGTTGAAGGAACAGTTGCAGGAATTACTTGATAAGGGTTTCATTCGGCCTAGTGTATCGCCTTGGGGTGCTCCTGTATTATTTGTGAAGAAGGATGGTTCTATGCGTATGTGTATTGATTATCGCCAGTTGAACAAGGTGACAGTGAAGAACTATTATCCTTTGCCTCGTATTGATGACATGTTTGACCAGTTACAGGGTGCTTGTGTGTTTTCTAAGATTGACTTGCGTTCAGGCTATCATCAGTTGAAGATTCGGGAGCCAGATATCCCGAAGACTGCCTTAAGGACTCGGTATGGTCATTACGAGTTCCTTGTTATGTCATTTGGTCTGACTAATGCCCCAGCAGCCTTCGTACATCTGATGCACAGTGTTTTCCGGCCATATCTTGATTCATTCGTGATCGTTTTTATTGATGACATTCTGGTATATTCCCGGAGTCGAGAAGATCATGAGCAGCACCTGAGGACAGTGCTCTAGACCTTGAGAGAGAAGAAGTTGTATGCTAAGTTCTACAAAATGTGAGTTTTGGTTGGATTCCGTGGCGTTCTTGGGTCATGTGGTCTCGAGAGAGGGTATTCAGGTGGATCCGAAGAAAGTGGAGGTCGTGCAGAGTTGGACCAGACCATCCTCAGCTATAGAGATCCGTAGTTTTCTTGGCTTGGTGGGTTATTACCGCCAATTTGTTCAGGGGTTTTCATCTATTGCGGCACCTATGACCAGACTGGCCCAGAAGGGTGCTCCGTTCCAGTGGACGGAAGAATGCGAGGAGAGCTTTCAGAAGCTCAAGACATCCCTGACTACAGCCCCAGTTTTGACATTGCCTACCGGTTCGGGGTCTATACTGTCTATTGCGATGCCTCGAGAGTTGGCCTTGGAGCGGTATTGATGCAGGACGGTAGGGTGATTGCCTACGCGTCCAGACAGTTGAAGATACATGAGAAGAATTATCCTGTCCATGATCTTGAGTTAGCTGCCATTGTTCATGCATTGAAGATTTGGCGCCATTACTTGTACGGTGTGCCTTGTGAGATATATACTGATCACCGGAGTTTGCAGTATTTGTTCAAGCAGAAGGACCTTAATTTGCGTCAGAGGAGATGGCTAGAGCTGCTGAAGGATTATGACATCACTATCTTGTATCACCCGGGCAAGGCCAATGTGGTGGCCGATGCTTTGAGCCGCCAGGTAGAGAGTTTGGGAAGTTTGGCTTATTTACCAGCATCAAAGAGGCCTATGGCGATGGATGTTCAGGCCTTAGCCAGCCAGTTTGTGAATTGGATCTTTCGAAGCCCAGTCGGGTTCTAGCTTGTGTGGTCTCTCGGTCTTCTTTGTTTGATCGTATCCGGGAGCATTAGTTTGATGACCCTCATTAGCTTGTCCTCAAGGACACAGTGTTGCATGGCGATGCTCGAGATGTGACTATTAGTGATGACGGAGTATTGAGGATGTAGGGTCGAGTTTGTGTACCCAATGTTGATGGTCTTCGGGAGTTGATTCTAGAGAAGGCCCATAGTTCGCGGTATTCCGTTCATCCGGGTGCCCCGAAGATGTATCAAGATTTGAGGCAACACTACTGGTGGAAACGGATGAAGAAGGACATAGTTGGGTTTGTAGCTTGGTGCCTTAATTGTCAACATGTGAAGTATGAGCACCAGAGACCGGGTGGATTGCTTCAACAGATAGAGATTCCGGAGTGGAAGTGGGAGCGGATCACCATGGACTTCGTATCTGGGCTCCCACGGACTTTGAAGAAGTTCGATGCCGCCTGGGTTATTATGGATCGGCTGACCAAGTCCGCGCATTTCATCGCGGTGTGTACTACCTATTCCTCGGAGCGGTTGGTGGAGATTTATATCCGGGAGACTGTCCGTCTGCATGGTATTCCAGTTTCCATCATTTCAGACAGAGGTACTCAGTTCACATCGCGATTTTGGAGTGCCGTACAGCAGGAGTTGGGTACTCGGGTGGAGTTGAGCACAGCATTTCACCCTCAAACGGACAGACAGTCCGAGTGGACTATTCAAATTCTTGAGGATATGCTCCGTGCGTGTGTGTGTGATTGAGTTTGGGGGGTTCTTGGGATCAATTCTTGCCATTGGCGGAGTTTGCCTACAACAACAGCTATCAGTCCAGCATTCAAATGGCACCCTACGAGGCTTTATATAGTAGGCGGTGTAGATCTCCGGTGGGTTGGTTCGAGCCGGGTGAGGCTAGATTGTTGGGCACAAACTTGGTTCAGGATGCTTTGGAGAGAGTCAAGGTGATTCAGGATAGATTCCGTACAGCCCAGTCCAGACAGAAGAGTTACGCGGACCGGAAGGTTCGTGATGTTTCCTACATGGTTGGAGAGCGGGTTCTGCTTCGGGTTTCCCCTATGAAAGGCGTTATGACATGGGAAGAAAGGGAAGTTGAGTTCGAGGTTTATTGGCCCTTTTGAGATATTGAGGCGTGTTGGGGAGGTTGCTTACGAGCTTGCCTTACCTCCCAGCTTGGCAGGAGTTCATCCGGTATTTCATGTTTCGATGCTCCAGAGGTATCACGGTGATCCATCGCACGTGTTGGATTTTAGCTCAGTCCAGTTGGAAAGGGATCTATCTTAAGTTGAGGAGCCAGTGGCAATATTGGACAGGCAGGTTAGGAAGCTGAGGTCAAAGAACATTGCATCAGTGAAGGTTCAGTGGCGGGGTCAGCCGGTCGAGGAGGCGACCTGGGAGACCGAGCAGGATATGCGCAGCAAGTACCCTCATCTTTTCACTACTTCAGGTATGTCTTTGTACTCGTTCGAGGACGAAAGAATGTTTAAGTGTGGGAGGATGTAACGACCCGGCCAGTCGCTTTTAGAATTTACGCACCGATCCCCTATTAACTGTCTTCCCCAAGTTTATTTCCGCTATTTTGATTTGCCGGGTTGTTCGGTTTTGAGTTTCGGAGAGTTATGGGACACTTACTCCCCAAAAGAGAGCTAAAGTCTTGGAAATTTGGCCATAGTCAGAACAGTGTGAAGACGGCCTCGGAATGGAAATCCAATGGTTCCGTTAGCTCCATTAGGTGATTTTGGGCTTAGGGGCGTGTTCGGATTGTGTTTTGGAGGTCCGTAGCTAAATTAGGCTTGAAATGCCGAAAGTTGAATTTTGAAGTTTCCGGTTCGATAGTGAGATTTTGATCCGAGGGTCGGAATGAAATTCCGAGAGTTGCAGTAGTTTCGTTATGTCATTTGTAATGTATGTGCAAAATTTCAGGTCATTCGGAGGTGTTTTGGTCGGGTTTTTTATCAAAAGCGTAATTCGGGAGATTTTGGAAAACCTAAGCTTGAATCCGATGTGTTTTGGTTGATTTGATGTCGTTTGAGGTGTTTTGAAGATTGGTACAAGTTCGAATAAGGTTTTAGGATATGTTGGTGCCTTTGGTTAAGGTCCCGGGGGCCTCGGGTATGTTTCGGAGGCTCAACGGATCATTTTAAGTTGTAAAAAAGTTGCAGAATTCCAGGTTCAGCGTTGCAGATATTTACTCTTCGCGTTCGCGAGTGGACCCTCGCGTTCGCGAAGAGTCAGTGGAGGTTAGTGAAATTTTAGCCTTCGCGTTCGCGAGGAAAGCTCCCCGTTCGCGAAGGGCTGGATACTTGTGAACCGCGTTCGCGATTGGGATACGCGTTCGCGTAGGAGGAAAATTGGCCCAGTAGAATTTTACTCATCGCATTTGCGATGTGAGGGACGCGTTCGCAAAGGTTCGTCTGGGTAAAGAATCGCGTTCGCGTGGGCCTTGTCGCGTTCGCGTAAGAGGTTTTTGGTCAAAGTCATTTTTGTGCTTCGCGAACGCGAGGCTTTGACCGCGTTCGCGTAGAAGGAATTAAATGCCTGGGCAGAATGTTTTTAAAGGTCTACTTCGCGAATTTTAGCCTAGGTTCCTCCATTGTTAGGCGCTTTTGAAGCTTTTTGAAGAGGGATTCAAGGAGAATCACTTGGAGGTAACATTTTTGACTTCACAACTCGTTTTTATGTGATTGAAGACCTAATTAGTGGTGGAAAACTTGGGAAAAGTGGGTAATTAGGGCTTGAGTTTAAGAGACCTAAAAAGGGGTATTTGAGGGGTCAATTGAACTCCAATTTCAGTGTTCTTGTTATGCATAGACTCGTGAGAGTATGAGGATTTAGAAAATGTAAATTTTACCTGATTCTGAGACGTGGGCCTGAGGGGAGTTTTGGTCATTTTACCTGATTTCACGTATTAGCTTAGAATTCAATTATAGAATCAGTTGCTTGAAGTGTTATTTACATTATGAAATTTAATTGAATAGATTTGGGCCATTTGGAGTCGGATACTCGTGGCAAGAACGTGGTTTCGGGTTTACATTTGAGCCGGTTCGAGGTAAGTGGCTTGTCTAACCTTGTGTGGGGGACCTTTCCCCTTAGGATTGATATTGTGATAATTGAAATGCCTTGTACGTGAGGTGACGAGTGCGTACTTGTGCTAATTGTTGGAAATCCGGTTTTTATTTCATTAAATTAGCCTTGAATTGTGTTCTTCTTTTCTTGCTACAGTACTTGGAAATTTAGCCTGCTGTTAGTCTAGAGAAGCATGTCCACTTGACTAAATTGTTCTATTTGACTTAGCTGCCTTAATTGTATTACGTGAAGCATGCTAGGTTAGAATTATCTATCTGATTTTGGTCTGAAATTGATTGAATTGAGTTCTTGTTGCTGTTGTGTATTTACTTTGGGACTACGGGACGGTATCCCAGGAGCTCCCCTGTATGTTTACTTTGGGACTACAGAATTGCATTCCGGGAGATCCCCCCTGCACTTTTATATTGGAACTACGGGATTGCACCCGGTAGATTCCCTAGTACTGAGTATTTATATTTGGGGCTACGGATGTGGTATTCCGGTAGATCCCCGCGCATTTATGAGTTGGACTACGGGACTGCACCCGGGAGATCCACTAGATAGATATTTATATTTGGGGACTACAGGACGGTATCCTGGGAGATCCCCGGTTGTTATCTTGGAGCTGAACTGTATTCTCTCCTGTGCTTTACTTGCCTTTGTAATAGTTGTTGCTGTCCTTTATATCCTGTGTTACTTATTTACACTATTTATTTCACATTGTTAAACCTTATATCTTATTTAACCTCAGTAGGGCCCTGACCTTCCTCGTCACTACCCAACCGAGGTTAGGCTTGGCACTTACTGAGTACCGTTGTGGTGTACTCATGCCCTTCCTGCGCATGTTTTTCATGTGCAGATCCAGGTACTTTGACTCAATCCTACCACCCTTGAGGCGAGGCGACTGCTATAGCGACTTCGAGGTATATCTGCCACGTCCGGAGACCGAGGAGTCTCTTTCTATTCTTGCTGTTTAGTATTACCCCTTCTGTATTTTCAGTTCTTGTTAGACATTCTGGAGTTAGAGCTATGTAGTACTTCTTAGCTTGTGATTCATGGGTTTCCGGGTCTTGGATTTATATGTTGGTTTTGAGGATTAAATATGGTGTATGTCGAGCGGCAGATTTAAATGCTGTTTATTCCTTTATTTCTGTTTTAAATTGTTTTACTTTTGCAAATTTTGGTTTTCTTCGGCAATTTAGGCTTACCTAGTCGTAGAGACTAGGTGCCGTCACGATGGTTCACGGAGGGCGAACCGGGGTCGTGACAATGAGCCTAAAGATTGGCAGTCAATTCTCTCCTGAATGTCAATGACTGACTTTGATCGAAATTGAAGACGTCTTCTTTATTCAACCACATATCCATGAACTTAAGAGAAAATACACCACAATCAACACTACAAAAAGAACATGAAAAAGAAATTGAATAATAGTTAACACAAGGGCAAAAAATAATAAACATAAGATGCATCGTAAAACATATACGAAATACGTACTTGTTATCGTGCAGCGGTGTCTCCATCCACTTAATTTCTAGTTTTTCCACAGGCCTTTTCCCATAAAATTTATTGTGTGACCCAAATTCCAAGCATTTGAGACAGTGTGGGATCAACCGGGCATAAGTTCTGACATGTTCAACCGCACGATCATATGTTACACTGCCTGTGGAATCATACACATATATAGTTTTATCTTTAAAGTCCAGAACTCCAAAAAAGTAGTGCGTAGATCTCTGGCCCGTCCTTGGCTTAAGTCAAAATGGAAAGTATACTTTTCTGGTAGATGCCCATGAGATACCACAGGAAAGGTCGAGGCCTCTTACGTAGTTGGCCACCTTTTCATTCGTTGATTCTTCCTCAAACCAACTAAAGTCCGTAAGTGGCTGAATAACCGCTTCTTCTTCAGCCTGTTGTTTTGATATCCTCTTTCTCTTTGATTTGCTCTTTTTTTTATTCTACATTCTCTTTTCCTTCCTTTTTCTAATTTTCTCCATCTGTTCTTCTGAAGGATGAATACCAGCCAGCTTAGTCATATACTGATCAAAAATTAAATCTGTTACTGCACATCTTGATTTTGGATAACCTGGAAGGTGATAGCAATATTTTTTGCGCAAGTAATATATGCCCACATCCATATGCTGCAAATGAACAACAAATGATAACATGTCAAATAAAAACTTCAGCATGCATAATTATGAAGTTTAGAAAAAATGCATTACAAAACTACAAACAGCATGACAAAAACTTAAACATATTCAGTTTGAAGTGTTAGAAAATAATCTAAAAAACTTCAGCATGTTTGATTTAAAAGTTTTGAAAAAAACTAGAGAACGCATGTCAAAAACTTCAGCACGGTTAGGCTGAAGTTTTAGCAAATAAGCTAAAAAACTTAAGCAGTGTACTATGAATAAAGCTTAAGTTTTCCAAATTACAGTACAAAAACTTTACTATAAAAAATAAGCTGAAGTTTCAGTAAATACAGTTGAAAACCAATTCAAAAAACAAACTTAATAACTTACTTCATCCGCAAGATCAGAGTTAGGATCCACAAGCTCGGTAAAGAATGATTTTACAATATCAACTCCAGCTAATCTGAATGGATTGGAATCATATTCACTGGCATCCATCTCCAATCACTCTGTAAATCTTTGCTTCAATCCACTGTCTTGATTAACATAATGGAAGGGACACCTTCGTGTATTCTTTCCTACTTTCCAATCTTGCCCCCTTTGCTTTTGTTGAACTACGTAAGGAGATCTCAACCAAATACTCTCCATACGAATCCTTTTTCCTTTTTCATCTGGTTTTCCTTTTGCTTGCTCTTCCTGCTGTTCCATCACAACTAACTGCTGCTGTTCAGCAGCAGGGGGAAAACCACAACCATCGTGGCAGATACTTGACCAACTCCCTGCTGTTCACGGCGTTCTTGTCTCTCTTCACGAACAACAACAGCAGCAGAATTACCTTCTGAATCAGTCTCTTGTGTACTACCCAGCGAAAAAGAACATATATTGAAGTTGGGGATATCACTGGTGTCACACATAGGAGAACTGGAAATCTTCCTTCTCTTAGGATTTGGAAGAAGTTGTAATGCATCAGATGAGATCTGCAAAAGCAAGGAAAATATAAACATAAATAAAACTGATACAAAAACACATTAGGCAAAAAACAGCTTGTAATCGAATTGCAGAAAATAACTACCTGGTCTAAGTGTTGAGACACATATGGTGTTTGCATTCTAACATATCCACTTCCTTTACCTTCATATATGCCTGTATCTTCATGCAAAAAAAAACTAAATAATACTGACTAAATTTTGTAAAATAATACCAACACACTTCACACCTGTCTGTGAGCCAACAGGTGTGAATAAATGTATTTCTCCTTTTTGATATTGCTGCACAAGCTCACCAAATTCTTTTTGAGTTGCCTCGAGTCTTTCTGAAAAATCATTCAAAAACAAAACAAAGAAAATAAAGTATGTAACATTTCAAACTGTAAAAAATATACTTGGATCAAATGTAATAAATTTATGATCTATAGAATACCTTTACGTTTGTCTTCCGCTGTTGTTTCCCCAGGCTGCATGCCTTTGTCGATATCAGCAGTTCCAGCTTCATTCAATTGTGCACCAATGTCGAGGAGCATTGGAGTATTCTCTGGAAGGTTTTTCTCAACACTACCTTCATTCAATTCAGCATCATCAGAGAGTTTTTGAGTTGTGTCAATTGAAGCACAACTAGTTTGAACTTCCACTGCATATTCATAAAGAGGGGGAATAGATCAACTAGTTTTTCTATATATAACATAGAAAAAATTTAAACCTGTAGTGAAAGTTTCACTACAAGATATTATCAAAAAAACCAGTTAAAAACTTAAACTCTAAGATGGCTGAAGTTCACCAGTTACAAAATCAAAAACTTCAGCTCCTAAAGCTGAAGTTCGACAGTTACAAAATAAAAACTTCAGTTTTCGACAGTTATAAAAAAAAACTTCAGCTCTGGAGCTGAAGTTCGACAGTTACAAAACAAAAACTTCAGCTCTAGAGCTGAAGTTCGATAGTTGCAAAACAAAAACTTCAGCTCTAAAGGTGAAGTTCACCAGTTACAAAAACAAAAACTTCAGCTCCTAAAGCTGAAGTTCGACAGTTACAAAACAAAAACTTCAGCACAAAAACATATTGAGCTGAACTATTATAAACTTCACACTTTATACCTATAGTAACAATTTCCTGTGTATCATCACCTAAAAGTTTCATGCAAATAGCTAGTGCTCCTGCAACCCGATCGTCTTTACCAATAGTGCTAGACACATCACTCACTTTCAGTTCTAAAGTACCAACAGGTGCTTGATCTCCATCGCCAAACAAATTGCCTTTTGCAATATCACTTTCCAAAGCTTGATCATTTCCATCTGCACCTTTCTCAGTTGTTAACTCTTCATCATTTCCATCTTTACTCAGTCTATAAACACTAGATTGTTCCTCTCCACCTTGTTGTTGAACATGTTCATCTCATTCAACAGCCGCTTCCTTACGTGTAGCATTATCATCTGCGACTTTGTGCGATGGATCATGAGCAGCATGTTCTTCAGCATAAACAACTTGATTATCTGCACCTTTCTTGCTTCCAACATTCTCAGTTGATAACTGTTCTTCATCATTTCCATCTCTGCTCAATCTATCAGCACTGGAACGTTCCTCTTCAACTTGTTCTTCAACATGTTGATCGCCTTCAGAAGCCGCTTCCTTTATTTACATCTGCGACTTTGTCCGATGCATCATCAACAGCATTAATATCCGATGGATGTTCGTAACAATCGTTCATCCTATCATATTCTCGAGGGTTACTCAAATCAAAATTGCCATCGTCCATTCCATTTGATTTGTTGACAATCTTAAACAACTGTTCAAACTTCTCATCGAATAATTCCTAGAAAAAAATTACTAACAATGATTAATCTGAATAACATTAGCAGAAATAAAAAGACTTCTCTATAAATTAGCTTACCTTACTTTTACAAAAACCGCATCCACAATAGCAGATCGCTCATCCTTTTGAAACTTATCGAAAACTTCTTTCACAATCGTGCTTCTTTCTTTTTGTGCATGCCTTTGAACCTCCATCGTTACCCTCTAGTATAGACACACAACAAAAATTCAGATATAGAAGAAAACTTCAGCTCAAAAACATGTTGTACTTTTACAAAAACGAAACCAAAAAACTTCACATCAAAACTTACAGAACATATTGTGTCGAGTAATTCATTGTCATCAAACTCAGTTGTAGAACGGTTAGAACGACTCTGGGTACGAGATGATTCGCCAATACAAGGAGTTCGATTCGCTTCTTTTGATCGACTCCGACTACGTGGTGATTGGCCAATAACAAAAGTTCGATTCGCTTCTTTTGATCGACTCAGACTACGTGGTGATTCATCAGTTGAAGGAACCGCATTAAGTACCTTTGAACGAATCCGGCTGCATGGTAATTGTCCAATTAAAGGCATTGAATTCAATTCTCTTCTGTAGGAATTATATCCAATACCCTAAAGTTGCGATAATTCTGTTTAATACAAAAAAGTATATTATGAGAGGAAAAAAACTAATACATCAACATATAAACACAAAGACAAAAAAAAAGTAACTTACTTCATGACTACTGAAGAAATCAAAAAGTTCGGGATATTTATGCTCTCCCACACATACATAACATAACATCATGGGAACCTGAGGGGTATCAAGGTACTCATCCTCTCTTATATACTTCTCCCGAATATCTGGGAAGCGCTCATAGAACCAAGCACATAATGGATATGGAAATCCACCAACTTTATACTCAGTTGAATGTAATTTGTTCTGCTTGTCCAATGCATGTTTCAGTGAGTAAATGAGCTTCTCATAAGCCACATTACCCCAAGGATATTCAACACAAACCTTACATCTTCAACAATAGATGCATACTCTTCCATCACAGATGACTCAGTCTTTTTCCCAAACAAAATAAACTCTACAATAAGAATCTCCATAAGCTTCACAACATCATCATCACTCTCGCATATGTGCCTGTGATTCACAACATTCTTTGGAATTTCATTTCGAGTCATAAAATCTCGAATATCCTTCAAAGTCATACCCTTGGACTTACCAAAATAGCGCTTCGGAATATTGCTCTCTCGATTAATTGGTTTTTCAACATTATGTGCTGTGATCCGCAAACCGCACATAATGTGAAAGTCTTCAAAGGTGAAGGAAACATCATGGCCAAAAATCTTGAAACTAATCGAGTCTCGATCATTGGTGAATATTCGAGAAAGACACAGACAATGAATCAACTTCATGCTGCATTTGAAATTCTCCATAACCATATGTATCGAAATGTACCATTATTAAGCTTATCCCGTTGTGTAGGAGGCAAGAAATTTACAATTAAACTCTTCAAATCGCGGTTTCCCTTCCAGTAAGCTAAACAGTTAAACCAATCTCGAAACTCAAAATATCTTTGCCCTGGTCTTGTAGGTGGAGGAGTAGGGACATAAGGACCTGGGGGTATTATAGATTGTCTAGGTGCTTCAGGTGCATTAGCTGCTTTGCGTACTTTAGCTGCATTAGGATCTTTAGGTGCTTTAGGTGCCATCCGTTCAAAAAAAGTAAAAGATACAAAAAATAACATCAGGACATTATCAAAAAGATCAGTTAAAAATTCAATCTCTAAGAAGGCTGAAGTTCGACAATTACAAAACAAAAACTTAAGCTCTAGAGCTGAAGTTCGACAGTTACAAAACATAAAACTTCAGCTCCTAAAGCTGAAGTTCGACAGTTAAAAAACAAAAACTTCAGCTCTATAGCTGAAGTTCACCAGTTACAAAAACAAAAACTTCTGCTCCTAAAGCTGAAGTTTGACAGTTACAAAACAAAAAACTTCAGCTCTAGAGCCGAAGTTCACCAGTTACAAAAAACAAAACCTTCAGCTCCTAAAGTTGAAGTTCGATAGTTACAAAACAAAACTTCACCAATTACAAAAAACAAAACCTTCATCTCCTAAAGCTGAAGTTCGACAGTTACAAAACAAAAACTTCAGCTCTAGAGCTGAAGTTCACCAGTTACAAAAAACAAAACCTTCAGCTCCTAAAGCTGAAGTTCACCAAGCTCAAGTTCACCAGTTACAAACACAAAACATTCAGCAAAAAAACATGCTTTAGTTTTTACAAAAAAAACAAAACACAAATTCAAATCCAAAAATAATGCCAAAACACGAAAAAAAAACTTCATCTCCTATCTAAGGTATCATTGAACTATTATAAATTTCACACTTTAATAGTATCATCTATTTAACTCTCAAATTTTTTAAAAATTTCGACGTCTAATCACTGAAAAATTTATGGAATTTTCATCAACACCACAAACACTCGGTCAAAAAACCTAAAAACACAATCGTAAAAGGAAAACTAATGCACTTATCAAACTAAACCCTAAGAAACTATTTATCATAAATACACGACTATCAAAACCAAAACCAGAAATTAAATCGTAAAATAAAACCCAGAAAGTTAATGCAATGTACCTGTGATTAAATCGTAATGTGGGAACAACGACGACTAGCAGTTGAAAAATAAAAAAAACGACGAAAACCGTTTGATTTCAGAGAAGAACAAATCAAAAACGCGAATAATGGGAGAGAGAGACAGAGACAGTAGAGGACTAGTGTATACTTGGAGAGAAAGTAGTCTTTTAATAAAGAAGGGCAAAATAGTCTTTTAAAATACTTTTAACAAAAACGGTACGGGTGCAAACAGAAAAACAAAGCGTCGGGCGCCCTGTGCAATCCATGAAATAAAACGGGCTTAAAGGACCCAATGTGCAATAACTCGGCCCAAAGGCGTACAGCCTTGATCAAAGATTACAGAAATCTTCGTGACAACTACTGTCCTTGTAATAAGAGCAGCGCGGTAAATTTTGGCGCCAAGTTTCCCTCCAAAAAATATTTCCCTCCATTCCAATTGACATTAAGCCGCTACTTATAAATTCAGAAGTAATAGCCAACGAAATTCATTAAATCTCATTTCGATTTGTAGGTAAACTATATTTTTTGCTTCTAAATTTTGGTCTGCATTCTTCAGCATGGTAGAAGCCCTAGGACCAGCAAAATTCTACGGTAGTAACCTCCCTAGGCCACGGTTTTACAAACCCAACGAAGAGCGAGTGGACCCACCAGTCTCCGTTATTGATCCATTAATGTCATGGGCGGAGGAAGCCCACTGGTCCATGGGTGGTGTGAACTTCATGCGCCACCGTCTTCAGGGCCGCATTGAAGGCAACATCGAGAAGCTACGCTCCGAGCTTGAAAAGGTCGAGAAGAAGACCGGCAAAGAAACCCCTGCAAAGTGTTTGACTCCGTTTCCTGGAAGTCCATTGCCTCCTCCTGCTCCTTATGTATTGAAGCGGAAGAGGTTTTTGATTGATGAATCTGAACTAAAGGAGCGCGTGGGGAGGAAGCTGGGAGATGAGTTTGATAGGGTAGCGGAGAAGAGTGAATTGAAGAGCGGTGGAGCTGTGGAGGCTGTTGCTAGGAGGACGAGGAGCCGGAGGAGTGAAGATGCTGCTGAAGTTGTAAATCAGGTGAAATCTAAGGCTGAGAAATTGAAGGAGGGTTTGAAGGATGACGAGAAGGTTGGATCGTCGACAAGAATTTCGCCGAGATTGTTGAAACGTAGGTCGCCTTGAAGGTGTTTGATAATTTGCGTCATTGACTGGGATATGTAGAATACAGGACTATAGTTTGTTTTTTGTTTATTTCTTTTACTTTTTTTAAATTAAAAATTCGATTGCTGGTGTCAGCTAAATCTTATTGAAACTGCAGAAATCTTAGCTAAATGAAGAGGAAATTTAGGTTCTTGCTTCTTGTATTATCTGTTCCATGATATATAGTGGTAGTAATTGTAGCTAAATGTTGCATTATTGAGATTGTGGTTGATTTGTTTCATCCTGCTGTTGTCTCTGATAATTGTTCTAAATGATAAACTATTGCCTTTATTGGTTATGGGTAATTTACTCGTTTTAATTGTTCAGCCTTGTGCTGAAGTCGAGATCTCAAACAAGATCTGCAAATATTCATACTATATAGATATTGCAGAAAAAATTCATCCATAAGTATTGGATATATTTAATTATCAATTGGATAGTAAATGCATACTTGCCATTGCAATTCTGTTTGCTTTGGTGCATTGCTGTTTATTGGTTGCTACGTTTGGCCTGAATAAGTTAGCTTACCATTTATTACATAGCTCTGATTATCAAGTTCTGACCTGCTTTAGAATTTCAGAAATCCAGACTTATTTTGTTACTGCCCTCATATGTGCAATTGAGATTAACCATTGGCTGAGATCTTTCATTCTTAACAAGAGGTTTATCCCTCTCAATGGCCTTTGTGTGAATTTGAATTAGTTGGGTCAATGCATTTTGGATACTGGATGTCTAAAGGAAACAAGGCTGACCCTCGTCTCACATACTAAAATTGACTATTTTAGCAGCTACTATTGCAACAGCATGAAGATGAATCTTCCCCAGCTCGAGTCATCACTGCTAATGAAAAGAGTCATCTTCTCTACTAATACTATTGGATTGAGACGTGTCTAAATAGACCATATGGTTAACAAGAATTCACAAAGTCCACGCCAACTTAATTGCGATTAAGACATAATTGTTGCTGTCCAATAGTTACAGATATTTTGAAGAAAAAAAAAATAGTACTGTAGTAAAGTAATACACTATTAGTATTACTGGCCTCTAATAGAATGCCAATTTATCCAACAAACTCGTCAGTTCAAATTCCAAAAGCACGCTTACCAATAAGATATCGCCAGCTGTCGCCAGCCTTCTTCCCCCGTGAATCTAGCGTTAGGGTTTCTAACACTCTCCATTCCCAATCCCAGATCTCTTATTTCTCTGAATTCTGTCTCTTTCTCAATTCCCCTCGATACTCTCAATACATGCATACAAATATGTCTTTATTTATAACCCAACTTGGACCTTACTTCTCTCTGTAAAAATTGCAATTTTTGTACAAAACCATGATCTAGTGTTTTGAGTTTCACTTCCCAATTTCAAATCACGTGATTATGCAGTAAACTTTTGAGCCATGAATTGACTGTTATATAAGTAGCTGAGATGGGTTTTAGTCTGAATTCTTGTTAAAAATTCAATCTTTTGGGAAAACAGACGATAAATAGCTTCTGAATTTGTAAAATCTGAAAAGGGGTCTTTGAGTTATAGTGATTTTAGTGAAGGAATGGGATCATCTGGTTTTTTCACAATATGCATTCTACATTCAGTAATAGCCACTACTAGTGGTACATTGATAATGTTCTATCTGAATGAAATCTCTGTATTGGGACATGGGATTGAAACAGCAAGAAAGCTGTTAGGATCAACCCCACATGACCAATTGGTGATAAAAACATCTGATTCATTTGTTGGATTGCTTTTATGTGTAATTGGGTTGTTGTTATTCATGGTATCTTTTGTTAAAGACAGGGAATTTCAGGGCTTTTTTGCTAAGGGTTGTATCCTTCTTCATGTGGCAATGGGATTGTGGAGGGTGTATTTTGAGAGGAAGCTTGAGGATTTGGCTTATGATTGGCCAAGGCAACTTGTTGGTGATTTTGTTCTAGCACTTTCTTGGGTGTTCTTTCTTGTTAATTCTTGGAGGGAGAAGTATGATTAGAGAAATTGCACAAGTGGAATTGCTATTTTGGGATGGCTATGCCATTTGATTACTTAAAGAGATTGCTGTTTGGTGCAAATTGGAGGTACTTTTTCTGCCTCAATAGTAAAGTTGCTGTCATGACCATGAGGTCATAGGGGTCGAGCAGTAGAAATAGCCTCTTGCAGAAATGCGAGGTAAGGCTACGTACAATAGACCCTTCTGGTACAGTCTTTCTCTGGACCCCATACATAGTGGGTACACCGGCGTGTCCTTTCTTTTATTGTACTTGATTACATTTAGAAATGGAAGAAATGTGGCAATTTTGACACTTCCTAAGACTAAGCTTCGACATGGACAGAAATTTCTCAGGTGTATTAGCTTATTGTATTTTTCTTTTGCTCCATTATCAAACCACATCAGTAAATCCAAGTTTAGAACATTTAATTCTGGATGGAAATCCCAACAGCCTTAGTTGGATCTCTATATCAGAAAAAGACTTCCTATGTAGTCCTCCTTTATGTATAAGAATAGTATATTTTGAGGGTGTATTAGTAATGTTGAGATTAATAATGCTGAGATTAGTTATGCTGAAATTATTTCTTATCGACTGTTTGGTTTGGTATATTAAAGATTTCGAAAGTGCTTATTCTTATATTAAAAATTATGATATTACTGTGTCATGATTTGCTTTGTATAGTGTATAACTAATATATACATAGGCTGATGCTTTCACGTCACTTCTTCTGCATATGCTAATGGAGTAGTGGATTTGTAGCTTTAGCTCTTCTTTTTTCTTTTCTAAGCTTTTGTTTGTTTATTTGATATTTTGATGGAATAAAGAAGTAAAAGTCTCACGTTCAGATCAACTTTCGAGTCTTTTGTAGGAGTATATGATAGAATACAATACTGTAGACGTTTCTTACTCTGTGAGTCTGTGACTGTTACTTTATTAATCAAATGGAGTTAGCTCAATTTGTCCTAGTTTTTCAGATGCACAAATTTTCATGTCTAAACAATGCAAAGACAAGGTGCAGTTTTTCTGTGTCTTTCTCTATCTCTTCTTAATTCTAGACTAAAAGCTATATGAAACAACATAAGCTCAATAGATTGTGAGAAGAAACATTGAAGTTCAAGAGAGCTGGAAAAAAAAATCCTTAAGGCTTCATAATTACTGCTTCCTTTTTATTTTAACTCATTGTAGGGTAGGCTGCCTATTAATACCCCTTTGGGGTACGGCCCTTCCCGAATCCTACATGAACGCGAGCTGCTCCGTGCACCGAGTTGCTGTGTTGAAAGTTTGACTTAGTCGAAATGCACACAAACATTTGCTATAATAAAAAAAAAATGATGTGTTTGAAAGTTGGCTTACGAAATGCAGCAGAAGGAATCTTGGACCACATAGAGACGTGAGTTCTCCAAAAGAGTGACAATGCACCACTGATTTTTAATTTTGGACCCCATCTCCAAAATCATGTTTTGTGCCCATTCCTGCCATTTTTTACTCCATTTACTTCCTCTCTGTGCTGTCCCAGCCCCATCACCCAATCCACATACAATAACCCCCAGTCCCCCACCGTTAAAAACATCAAATATTGGAAACTTTAATTTTAAAATTTTATGTCAGTGTATGTAGTGATGAAGGTAATTAAAGATTTTAAGCATCACTACACCTACTAATTCTATAAATGAATATATTATCCTAATATATATATAGAACTGAAAGCGTAGATAATCGGTACAGATTATTGACAAGTGGAATTATCAGGTATCCAAAAAATTTTCAGATATTCATTTTGCTTTCAGGTATGAAAGCCAAAATGGCTGTATTCATTTTAAGTGTAATTATCAGGTATACAAGAAATTTTTCCTTGTATCTCTGCTTTTTAGACGAAGTGGCGTCTACCAAAGCTTTGAGAACATACATTGTTTGCTGCTAAAACAGAATCTTTTAGATGATACTTGTCTAATTTTTTTTAGCAATTAAGTAGGCGGTTGGACAAAAATACTGTAACTTAAAAAAACAAAAAGTAGTTTTTGAAGTTAAGATGAAAATGGTATTTGAAATTATATTTGGAGATGTATTTCACTTAAAAAAAATGTTGCAGTTTTGTGAGTGGAGAAAATTTCTTTTTTCTGAAAATTTTGAAAAAGTAAATTTCAAAAAACTGGTCAAATTTTCATGAACGGATACATTTTTGAAAAAAAGATAATTATGGAAGCATGTGACAATACTAAAAATATTTACACCAGCGTATTATAAAAAATATGTATAAGCGAAATTTTTATGATAAATATTTGATAAATTAGTATAGTGATTACTAATCTATTATTTCGAGTTAAAAATAACATAAATAATAATTTCACTACTGTATTAATTAGTATATGTAAACTAAACTTGTTAAACGGGCCAGGCTGCGGTTCAACCCGGTTCAGTCCGGGTCAGCCCGGTACTGTAGGGATTGGGGGCAGGCTGGGACGGGTTGGGTGGGGAGCAGGTTTTGAACGAACATTTTTTGGTTACAGGTGCACCCGAATCCGCTTAGCCCGATTACCCGTTAACGGGATTTTACCGAGCTACAGCTCGGTCCAGCCCGGTTTTCGTTACAATTTTTTTTTTTAATTTTCTGGACCGTTGGGCAACGGCCTTTTTCTTGCAGAAATGGCCATTTCGGCGTTTCCCCTTAAGAAAATAGCCCCCACCCCTAATAATTGATAAATTATAATTTTAACCTTTTAAAAACTATAAATAGCATCCATTCTTCTTTATTTTTTCTCACAATTCACTCTCTTACTACTCTAATTCTCTCTTCATAATATTGATTATTGTTCTTAAATTCTCAATTACTTATTATTTCAAGTTTCATCAAATATTTAGTTTAGCCATTACAAAATTATTATTATCAAATATCAAGTATTCAAGTGAAGTGTGGTATCAAGTATCGGTTCATCAATTGAAGTTCATTTTGATTTTTGATATCAAATTTAGTGCGGCATCCAGAATCCCGGTACACTCGTTCCATCTCTTCTCTTCTTTGGTGTATATTTTTATTTTATTATTTAAAATTATTAATTTAATTTACTTAATGGATTTATTAAGAGCAGCCAAAAAAGCGTGCACTAGTAGGGGTGGCAGTAGTAAGAGTAAAACTTTATAAAAATCAAGAGGTGGTGCTGGTTCTTCTAGTAGCTTTACACATATTTATGAAAGTTTACCTGAAAATTTAAATGTAGATTATGAGCGACTTCAAAAAAATTATGGTATAGATGATGATTTAGATGATAATTTAGATGATATTCAATCATATGATAATCTTGAAACACCACCAGCTACATCTGGTAATACTAGTCAAACTCAAAATATTAGGGGCGGTGTTCGTGGTAATACAAGTAGGCTTCCCCTCCCTATAAAGAGGAATCGAAGATTAAGAAGTAAGTGTTGGAATTTTTTTGAAAGACTAGAGAATATAAAAATTGTGTAAGATGTAAAATTTGTAAGGATGTTTATAAAAATGAGACCGATAAGGGAGGGGGAACGGGTCAACTTCGTAGGCTCATGGTAGAGAACCACCCTATTGATTGGGGAGTAGATGAGGAAGATGGGCAACAAAAACTTAACCCAGGTACAGGGGGGTTAATGGGTAAATACGATATTAAGAAAGACCGGGAAGAATTAGCTAAAATGATTATTTTAGGTTGTTTACATTTTAGTTTTGCTGCTTCACCATATCTTGTTACTTATATTCAAAGAATTTATAACTCTTTGTTTAAAGGTATTCCTATAAGTACTTGCAGAGCTGATATCTTCAGGCTTTTTGGACAATATCACACATATATACGTTATTTGTTCGCTAGTCTTTCTTGTAGAGTTTCTATTACTTCTGATATTGGTCGTGCTGTAAATGAAAAAGATTATTTGACTGTTACATGCCATTGGATAGATGATAATTTTTGTATGAAAAAGTGTATTAATGCTTTTAAATATGATGAAGATCAAAGTCATACTGGTGCATTTATAAGTAATACTATCCATGAAGTTGCTATATTTTATAATCTTGCAGAAAAAGTTTTGTGTATGCCATTTGATAATGCTTCTAACAACAATGCTGCTATTACAATATTAAAATTGCATCTACACCCACCACTTCCTGAAATATTTCATGTTAGATCTGCATGTCATATTTATAATTTAATCGTGAAGAGTGGCCTTGAATTATTTAGAGATGACATCACTTTAGTTAGAAGAGCTGTTAGTGTAATTCAGGGATATAATAGAAGTGCTAGATTAAATGCATTTAAGGAAAAATATGTACAATATGGACTAAAATCAAGACTCATGCCCGAAGAAATAGTTACTAGGTGGAATTATACTTATTTATTCTTAAGATTTTGTTATAAATATAAAATACCTATAACTGAAGTTGCTAATTCTCATTGTACCGATCCTAACCGTTTGTTAACATCTAGAACTTGGGATGTCATTGAAGATGTTGTAAAAAATTTACAAATTTTTTATGTGGCTACACTTGAGTTTTCTGGAGCTTATTATCCTACTATTGCAAATAGTTTAGTTCATATTGCTGAAATTTCTCTTTTACTCCATAATTTGAAGAAGAAAGAAGGATATACTTCTGTTGTTGAATCTATGTTATATAAATTTAAAAAATATTTCTACCCAATTCCCCCTATTTACCTAATTGGTACTATTTTAAACCTTTATATCAAATGGCCATTTGTCGCCAATTAATCACTGTTTTATATGCTTATATGGATATTGGACCAACTGAAACTCCTGATATTGAAACTTGTATTTCTGATCTACACAAGCATTTACAAACTTTATATAATTATTATGCTAACATTGTTGATCTTCTTCTGCTGTAGATGCAAATATTCCTTCAAGTTCAGTTTCAACTTCTGGGACCGGCGCTTTGGATGATAATGATGGTGTTGAAGATTATTTGATTTGGTCTACACTAGGAGAGCATCAAGAAACCAGTAGCAGGAATATTTGTGATGAACTCCAATTCTACTTGCAAAAGTCACCAGAGCTCCACAAAGGAATTTCTACCGCTGGGTTGGTGGAGGAGAAACTAAAATTAATTTTCTATTCTTTCAGCCAAGGCTCGAGACATGCTAAATGTGCTGATTTCAACAGTCACATCAGAGCGCGCATTTAGCCAAGCAAGGCAGCAACTAGGAGATACTCGTCATTCATTGGGCAGTAACGCTTTGAAAATTATAGTGTGCTTCAGAGATTGGATAAGATCAGAACGGTGAAATTAAGGGCGTGATGAGGTAGATGAAGCGGAGGACCAAGAAATTGGAGATATAATGGTTTATGGTTCCGATTCAAGCAATGCCGGAAACCAAGAATCTCATATTGACATGGATGAACTTACAAAAATGATGCAAAGCATGTGATGTACTATTTCTTATATTTTTTTATAATTGTTCTAAACTTTTAATTTGCAAGTTCAAAAATAAAAAAATTAAAATAGAAATTGCAAATTAATTTTAAGTATTCTATATTATTCAATAAAAATATAAAATGAAAGCCTTCGGAGCTTGATCCTTACTTTTTGCCTATTGGTCTTGTTAAATAATTTTTTGTAGCCACTTACTTTCAAATTTTAATTTTAAAATTTTAAAATTCAAATTTCAAATTTAAAACTTTAAACTTCAAAGTTTAGTTCTAAGCCTTAAAAGTTTGCAAACGCTTAAGTATCAATAACATTGAATAAGAAAAACAAAATTTACTTAAAAATAAAATAATTAGCCCGGCCCGATCCGTACCCGTTAAGCCCGAACCAGGACGGGCCCAAAAAAACTCGAAAAATCATAACTCGCTAACACCCCGCTAACCAGCCCGAAACGATAACCGGCCGGGCTAGTTTTTTTTTTTTGTGTACATCCGGTCCCAGCCCACCCGTTAAACACCTATAATGTAAGCCAATTTTTCAGGGAAAGCTCATTGCATTGTCAATCTATGGTACAACAAGCGAGGTTTAAGCAAACTATTCCTATCCTTTATTTTGCTCGTTTTAGTTAAGGAGATACAGATTCCCTGATATATATTCTAGAGGAGATGAAAATTATTACAATTAATTGTATTACATCTTGGCAAAGTGGCCTCTGTGTTAGCCCCATCCTATTGTAATGGTAAACATTAAAGTTTTAAGGGAGCAAACTCATATGAAATTTGGATTAAATTCTAAATTCAAGACACTACAGTCTACAAGAAGAGTCTATTAGAGTTGTTTGGAGGCTATTCTACCCAGAGGCGGATCCAGTGTGAAGGTTACGGGTTCAATTGAACCAACAACTTTTGACGCGGATTAGAAATTTATGTGTAAATATTTATTAAAATTGCAAAAATAATAGATTTGAGTCCATAACTTTAAATATATAATGGGTTCAATGTTAAAAATTTTAAAAATTGAACCGATAGAATTTAAATCCTGAATCCGCCTCTGACCTTTACCCTAAGGCCCATCAGGATTGCTTGGAGACTACTCTACTCTAAGGTCCATCAGGGTTGCTTGGAGACTACCCTACCCTAAACCTTAGCTCACGCTTATAAAAGGGATACATATTTGCTTGAGAAGAGATCACGAAGATTTGATAAAATCACCGAATATTCATAAGAGATCAAGATGTGACAGGATACTTCTTTGATATTTAAAAATACTTCAAGAAGACCCATATAATGAAGACACACTTTCATGGACAGCAAATATATCCCAAGGAGGTCTGCGTTATCCTACATTCGAAAAACACGCTGCTCCAGCTCTCGAATCAAGGAGATAATTGTTTGACCGAAAAATATAGATCTTGGTTCGACTAATTAAGTTTATACAAATGAGGGTTAATCTTAGTTAATTATAATATCCCAAAGATAAAATTCTCGGAAGTGCGATAAATAATATATAGATATACTCCAATAGCAATTGTGGCGCACATTCAATATTTAAGATGCCAAACAGAAGTAATGTAGCATTAAATAGTTATAAAGAGCAATAAATAGTATTTATGTAAATAGAACGAATGAGTCATCCGAGAAATGAAGAAATCAATGGATGTTATTTTGACAATGATGAGTGATGGACAAGCCTTATTAGAATACCTGAGTTATTTTCGGATCCAGTGGAAAGTGTGGACTAGAATCTTAGTGAAAAGGTTGTTTTTGTGTGCTTGCAATAAGATCTGTTTCTCTCTTTAAATTCAGAGTGCATTTTACAAATGAATATCACATGTCCCCTATCATTGTGTTTCTTTCTATTTATAGGGAACATGTTCCCAAAAAGCCTAACAGTACAAATGCAGAGAATATCCACTAGAATATGTTCTTTAATGTCCTATCTAGAAACTAGTCGTTATGACTCCGTTTGGGGTATTCGACCTCGGCCTAGATCCTTCACGAACCCTCGACTTTAATCCTTGCTAACTCTTTGACCACGACATTTACTCTTCTTTAAGCCATTTCAACACATGCCAGCCTGGGAGTATTTCGCTGATGCCATCCTGACTTAAGTATTCTAGAGATAGATTTTGACCCATATAATAATTAGGAGAGAAAGAATTAAGGAAAAAAATAGAATTGTACCCAGATTGTTTATCAATAAAATTATATTCTTCATATTTATATTGTGACTGCAATTAATATTATGCACTAAAAAAAATTGTTAGAAACAGAAATAATGTGGGACATAAACTAATAAATCATGATACCAAATCTAGATGATGATTAAATTGTAGGTTTGGTTTAGGATTCGATGCCTATATCCACTGGCCTAAGTTAGTGTGTCACGACCCTAAACCCGGACCCGGTCGTGATGGCGTCTCTCGTGAAGACAAGGCCAGCCGACACACTCCTAATTCACTTTAAGCAATTAAATTAATAAATACTAAGTCTTTAACAGAAATAAAATTAAAAAATAACAGTATAAGTTGCGGAATTAAAAACCAACACAGCCCGACATCAGGGTGTCACCAGTCATGAGCATCTAAAACAATACTACAAGTCTGAAAGTCTACTCCACTACTACATAACTGAATCAAAAAGGGAATAAAATAGAGGGAGAATGCTACAAGTCTGAAAGTCTTGCTCACTTATAAGGAAGTTCTGCTTAATAATGATTCACTAACATTCTCTTTGCCTAGTATTATTTCTAACCTTTTGCAGGATTTTGAAGATGTTTTTCCTGAGGATCTTCCTAAAGGTTTACCACCTTTAAGAGGAATAGAGCATCAAATTGATTTTGTGCCAGGATCACAAATTCCTAATAGGCCTGCTTATAGGAGCAATCCCGAAGAAACAAAAGAATTGCAAAGACAAGTAGAGGAGATGCTTGATAAGGGATTTGTAAGAGAAAACATGAGTCCCTGTTCTGTGCCTGTGCTTTTGGTGCCAAAGAAGGATGGCGCTTGGAGGATGTGCGTGGACTGCCGCGCCATCAATAAAATAACGGTAAAGTATCATCATCCTATTCCTCGTTTAGATGATATGCTTGACCAATTGCATGGTTCTCAAATATTCTCTAAAATTGATTTGAAGAGTGGATATCACCAAATTAGAATGAATCCTGGAGATGAGTGGAAAACTGCCTTTAAAACTAATATGGATTGTATGAAGGTTAGTGATGCTGTTAGGGTTAACTAATGCACCTAGTATATTCATGAGGTTAGTGAACCATATCTTTAAGGATTTTAATGGAAAATTTGTAGTCGTTTATTTTGATGATATTCTGATCTTTTCTAAATCTTTAGAAGAGCATGTCGAACATTTGAAACAAGTTTGTAATGTGCTTAGGGAGCAACAATTATATGCAAATCTATCCAAGTGCACTTTTTGTGTAGATAAGGTAGTTTTCTTGGATTTTGTTATGAGTTCTAGAGGTGTTGAGGTAGATGAAGATAAAATCAAAGCGATTAAAGATTGGCCTACACCTAAGAGCATTACTGAAGTTAGAAGTTTACATGGACTTGCTAGCTTTTATAGGAGATTTGTTAGAGATTTTAGTTCAATTGCTACTCCTTTAACTGAAGTCATTAAGAAGGATAAGGTCTTTAATTGGGGAAAAGAACAAGAGCATGCATTTAATATTTTGAAGGATAAATTGTGTTATGCTCCTTTGTTACAATTACCTGATTTTAATAAGTCCTTTGAAACTAAATGTGATGCATCTGGTAGAGGCGTTGGGGCTGTTTTAATGCAAGATTCTAAACCAATCGCTTATTTTAGTGAGAAGTTGAATGGGGCTGCATTGAATTATTCTACTTATGATAAAGAATTGTATGCCTTGGTAAGAGCTTTTGCTACATGACAACATCATTTGTGGCCAAAGGAGTTTGTGATAAAAACTGACCATGAGTCCTTAAGATACTTGAAAAGCCAAGGTAAATTGAGTAGAAGACATGTCAAATGGGTTGAATTCATTGAGACATTTCCTTATTTGATTAGCTACAAGCAAGATAAAGAGAATATAGTTGCTAATGCGCTTTCAAGAGGGTACGCTCTTGTTTCTACTCTTACTTCTAAATTGATGGGATTTAATCATATTAAGGATTTATATGTTGATGATTCTGATTTTGATGTAGCATTTTCGGCATGTTTAAGTGGGCCTTTTGAGAAGTATAATCTGAAAGATGGATTTCTTTTTAAAGAGAATAAGCTTTGTGTCCCTAATTGTTCTTTGCGAGAAGTTTTGTGAGGGAAGCACATTTTGGGAGGCTTATGGGACACTTTCGTGTGCCTAAAACACTTGACATCCTTGCTGAAAATTTCTTTTGGCCTAATATGAGAAAAGATGTAGAAAGATTTTGTGCTCAATGCCTTGAATGCAAACAAGCTAAATCTAAAGTGTTGCCACATGGTTTATACACGCCATTACCTGTGCCTATTTCACCTTGGATTGATATTTCTATGGACTTTGTGTTAGGACTGCCTAGAACAAGGTATGGTAAGGATAGAATCTTTGTTGTGGTAGATAGGTTCTCAAAAATGGCTTGTTCTATTCCTTGTTTAAAGACTAATGATGCTTCTCATGTTGCTGATTTATTTGTTAGAGAAGTTGTTAAATTGCATGGTATACCTCGAACTATTGTTAGTGATAGGGATGCTAAGTTTCTAAGCCACTTTGGCGTGCGCTTTGGGAAAATTGGGAACAAAATTGTTGTTTTCTACTTCGTGTCATCCACAAACTGATGGGCAAACTGAGGTAGTAAATAGAACCTTAGGAAATATGTTAAGGGCTGTTCTAAAAGGAAAATTAACTTCTTGGGAGGATCACTTGCCTATGGTAGAATTTGCTTACAATCGAACTGTTCATTCATCTACTGGTTATTCTCCTTTTGAAGTTGTTTATGGCTTTAACCCCCTTACACCCCTTGACTTATTGCCTTAGCCTACTAATGAGATGGTTAGTCTNTCAAGAAAGGAAACAAGAAGAGGGGATTCTTGTTCTTGAAGATTAAGGAAACTTCATTCCTTATTCTTGTGGGTTTTGGGTTCCCTAAAATTCTTTCCTTTTTTTTCTACTAACCAATTCCTATTCTTCTTAGGTTTGGTCATTCACTTCTCTTTCTTTTTCTAATTCCATATTCTTATCACTAAGGGTTGTGCCTAGTAAGGTTTATTAATAAATCTAAAGATTAACGACCAAGAGTTGCATTAAGTGGAAAAAGGCAAGAGATGTGAGAACATCAGAGGGAAAAGCCAAATTGAGAGATATATATTGCTTTGTTTTATAATGTCTCGTACAGGTAGTGATGATGAACAAAGGGCTTCAAGAAGCTGAAATTAAAGGAATGAATGATTTCACCTTGCAAGCTATGCACCAACAATTTGAAAGGTAGAATATGCAATTCCAAGAGATGAGGGACACCATTGCTGAGCAAAATATTATAATAGCTAAACTTAGGAGGGGAAATAACGCTAGACTCCAAGCTAGGAGAAATGTACCCGCTCCCATTGTAAATCAGGAAAACCCTATTGATGATTTTAATGATGATATTGATTTTGATAGGGTAGGAAGAGATAGGAGGGGACACAGAGGAAGACTAGAAGATGATAATATAAGTAGTATAAAGATGAAGATGCCATCTTTCAAGGGAACAAGGGATCCAGACTTGTACCTTGATTGGGAGAGAAAAGTGGAAGCCATCTTTGACTGCCACAACTATTCGAAGGGTAAGAAGGTTAAACTTGCTGCTATTGAGTTTTCTGACTATGCAGCAATTTGGTGGAAAAAGCTTTCTAGGGACAGATTGCAAGAAGGACAAGCACTCGTTGCTACGTGGGCTGAGATGAAGAGGGTAATGAGGAAGAGATTTGTGCCGTCACACTTTCAACGAGATCTACAACAACGTCTTCAAACTTTGAGGCAAGGGTCCATGTCTGTAGATGAGTACTTTAAGGCTATGGATATGGCTATGATCCAAGCTAATTGTATGGAGGAAGAGGAGGCTACAATGGCTAGGTTTTTGAATGGTTTAAATAAGGAAATAGCTGATGTAGTCGAATTACAACAATACATAACTTTATATGAGTTAGTTGAATTAGTTTTAAAGGTAGAAAGACAAAACAAAAGGAGACAACAATCTAGCTCATGGAAAAGCCGGTCAACTACTATTCCAAAGAAGCAATGGCTGAAATCTGAGGAGACACCTACTCTTAAATTCTGTGAAGACAAGGGCAGGAGCAAATTGGAATCCAAGGATGGGGGTAACCCTTTTATGCCTAAAACTTCTACTTCTACTTCTTCTATTCAATGTCTCAAGTGTCAAGGGAGAGAGCATAAGTTTATGAATGCCCAAGTAGAAGAAACATTCTAATCAAAGAGGATGGGGGACATGAGAGTGAGAAAAGTGAATCAAGTGAAGAACAAGAAGAAAACTTTGTAGAGAGTGAAGAAGGAGAAGAGATGGAGTACATTGATAGTGGGGTGAACTTTGTGGTTAGGAGGCTTATGCACATTAATTTGGGTGACTCTAATGAAGAACAAAGGCAAAACATATTCCATACTCGGTGTGGGATTAAAGATAAAGTTTTGTTCTATGATAATTGATAATGGGAGTTGTGCTAATGTTGTGAGTGCATATTTGGTGAAAAAGTTAGGGTTGGAATGGACGAAGCACCCTAGACCTTATAGGTTGAAATGGTTCAATCATAGTGGAGAGGTCAAGGTGAATAAGCAATACATGGTCTCCTTTAAGATTGGAAGGTACGCTGACAAAGTTCTATGTGATATAGTACCCATGCAAGCTTGTCATATCTTGTTGGGACGCCCGTGGCAGTATGATAGGAGTGCTTTTCACGATGGGAAGAAAATAGATACTCTCTTGAGCATAATGGCAAGAAGTACATTCTTGCACCTTTAACTCCTTCCCAAGTGTATGAAGATAAAAAAAAAGATGAAAGAATCAATGGGGAAACATGGGGAGGGATCAAAACGAGAGACTAAAGGGAAAGAAAAAGAGGGGAAATATGAAATGAGGTGTGAGGAGAGAGAGGGCAGCAATGAGAAGAATGATGAAAAAAAAGTGAGCCTTGCAAAAGCCAAAGAGTTTTTAATTGCAAAAAAGGAGGGGCTGCCTATTATCTTGCTCACTTATAAGGAAGTTCTGCTTAATAATGATTTACTAACATCCTCTTTGCCTAGTGTTATTTCTAACATTTTGCAGGATTTTGAAGATGTCTTTCCTGAGGATCTTCCTAAAGGTTTACCACCTTTAAGAGGAATAGAGCATCAAATTGATTTTGTGCCGGGATCACAAATTCCTAATAGGCCTGCTTATAGGAGCAATCCTGAAGAAACAAAAGAATTGCAAAGACAAGTAGAGGAGCTGCTTGATAAGGGATTTGTAAGAGAAAGCATGAGTCCCAGTTCTGTGCCCGTGCTTTCGGTGTCAAAGAAAGATGGCACTTGGAGGATGTGCGTGGACTGCCGCGCCATCAATAAAATAACGGTAAAGTATCGCCATCCTATTCCTCGTTTAGATGATATGCTTGACCAATTACATGGTTCTCAAATATTCTCTAAAATTGATTTGAAGAGTGGATATCACCAAATTAGAATGAATCCTGGAGATGAATGGAAAACTGCCTTTAAAACTAAATATGGATTGTATGAATGGTTAGTGATGCCGTTCGGGTTAACTAATGCACCTACTACATTCATGAGGTTAATGAACCATATCTTTAAGGATTTTCATGGAAAATTTGTAGTTGTTTATTTTGATGATATTCTGATCTTTTCTAAATCTTTAGAAGAGCATGTCGAACATTTGAAACAAGTTTGTAATGTGCTTAGGAAGCAACAATTGTATGCAAATCTATCCAAGTGCATTTTTTGTGTAGATAAGGTAGTTTTCTTGGGTTTTGTTGTGAGTTATAGAGGTGTTGAGGTAGATGAAGGTAAAATCAAAGCGATTAAAGATTGGCCTACACCTAAGAGCATTACTGAAGTTAGAAGTTTTCATAGACTTGCTAGCTTTTATAGGAGATTTGTTAGAGATTTTAGTTCAATTGTTGCTCCTTTAACTGAAGTCATTAAGAAGGATAAGGTCTTTAATTGGGTAAAATAACAAGTGCATGCATTTAATATTTTGAAGGATAAATTGTGTTCTGCTCCTTTGTTAATATTACCTGATTTTAATAAGTCCTTTGAAATTGAATGTGATGCATCTGGTAGAGGCATTGGGGTTGTTTTAATGCAAGATTCTAAACCAGTCGCTTATTTTAGTGAGAAGTTGAATGGGGGTGCATTGAATTATTCTACTTATGATAAAGAATTGTATGCCTTGGTAAGGGCTCTTGCTACATGGCGGCATTATTTGTGGCCAAAGGATTTTGTGATAAAAACTAACCATGAGTCCTTAAGATACTTGAAAAGCCAAGGTAAATTGAGTAGAAGACATGCCAAATGCGTTGAATTCATTGAGACATTTCCTTATGTGATTAGCTACAAGTAAGGTAAAGAAATATAGTTGCTGATGCGCTTTCAAGAAGGTACGCTCTTGTTTCTACTCTTACTTCTAAATTGATGGGATTTTATCATATTAAGGATTTATATATTGATGATTCTGATTTTGATGTATCATTTTCGGCATGTTTAAATGGGCCTTTTGAGAAGTATAATCTGAAAGATGGGTTTCTTTTTAAAGAAAATAAGCTTTGTGTCCCTAATTGTTCTTTGCGAGAAGTTTTTGTGAGGGAAGCACATTGTGGGGGGCTTATGGGACACTTTGGTGTGCCTAAAACACTTGACATCCTTGCTGAAAATTTCTTTTGGCCTAATATGAGAAAAGATGTAGAAAGATTTTGTGCTCAATGCCTTGAATGCAAACAAGCTAAATCTAAAGTGTTGCCACATGGTTTATACACGCCATTACCTGTGCCTATTTCACCTTGGATTGATATTTCTATGGACTTTGTGTTAGGACTGCCTAGAACAAGGTATGGTAAGGATAGCATCTTTGTTGTGGTAGATAGGTTCTCAAAAATGGCTCGTTTTATTCCTTGTTTAAAGACTAATGATGCTTCTCATGTTGCTGATTTATTTGTTAGAGAAGTTGTTAAATTGCATGGTATACCTCGAACTATTGTTAGTGATAGGGATGCTAAGTTTCTAAGCCACTTTGGCGTGCGCTTTGGGAAAATTGGGAACAAAATTGTTGTTTTCTACTTCGTGTCATCCACAAACTGATGGGCAAACTGAGGTAGTAAATAGAACCTTAGGAAATATGTTAAGGGCTGTTCTAAAAGGAAAATTAACTTCTTGGGAGGATCACTTGCCTATGGTAGAATTTGCTTACAATCGAACTGTTCATTCATCTACTGGTTATTCTCCTTTTGAAGTTGTTTATGGCTTTAACCCCCTTACACCCCTTGACTTATTGCCTTAGCCTACTAATGAGATGGTTAGTCTTGATGGAAAAAAGAAAGCTGATTTGATGAAGACTATTCGTGAGCATACGAGGCTTGCGATTGAGAGGAGGAATGAGCATGGTGATTTGGTTTGGGTTCATATGAGGAAGGAGAGATTTCCTTCAAAAAGGAAGACAAAATTGCACCCTAGAGGAGATGGCCCATTTAAAGTACTTGAAAGGATTGGAGATAATGCTTACAAATTGGACCATCCAGGTGAATTTCAAGTAAGTGCTACTTTCAATGTTGCTGACTTATCCTTGTTTGATGTAGGTTCAAATTCGAGTACGAATTCTTTGCAAGAGGAGGGGAATGATAGCTCCACTGATAAGGATAAAGCTTTAGGAGCACCAAGAAAGCCATTCACAAGGTCTCAAGCTAAGGAGAAGCAAGACAAGGTTGTTGGGCTTCAATAGGAGATCAAGAAGGCGCTAATGATGGAAGAAGAGCTCAAGAATTATGGAGAGGATTTTGCTAAGTGCTACACTCATTTCATGGTCCAAGTCCAAGTCCAAAAGGAGGTAGATTGGGGTCCAAGCCCCAGCCAAGGAGCGCCTAAATTAGGCGCCTAAATCAGCTCACAAAGGAGCCAACTTGGCGCCCAAGTCAGCTCAAGGAGGGGCGACCAAGACAAAGGAGAAGAAGTCATAGTTCCTTATTTTGTTTCCTAGTTTGTTAGGACATATTTGATGCTTTCCTAGGTAGTTAAGGTTTTATTTTGCTTTTTCCTAAGATTATTGGAATTGCTTTCCAAGATTGACTTGGTTTTTGTTTCCTAGAGTTTTACCTTTTCCTATGGTAGTTGGACTTGTTGTCCAAAGTAGTTTAGGACTTTATTTTCTTATTTTTTTAGGTAGAATTTCGTGACCCCTTCCCTATATAAAGCGGTATCTTCTTTTTTTTTAGACTTAGACTATTATCAATAAAAATTGTAAGATTTTTCTTGCATTCTTGTGTGTGGCTACTCTTGGATTTATTCTTTAACCTTCAAGACTCAACTTAAGCTGGTAAGATTAAACTCTTTCGAAATCTTAGATCACTTCTAGGTATTCAAGAAAGGTGATAAGCTTAGGCTTATTGTTGTTCTTGTTATTCTAAAGGGTCGGGTTTCACAATCTATCTCTTGTTTTTAATTCTCTACCAAAGGCAATTAGTTCTTTGTTTCTTGAATTCAATCTATCTTTAATTTTCCGTCCTTTTTTGTTTCTTTATTTTTTTTAGCTTCCGCGCGTTTCTTGATTTTCTTATTTTTCTTTAGTAATTCTTGAATCATCTATCGTGTTGTTATTAAGTAGGCTGTGTTTAATACGCGCCATGTATTAAATACTGCACTATTTCATTTTTTATTTTACTTCTTCCATCTTTTTTTCATTTCATCTTCTCCACCTTCCTTCATCAGTATTCTTGCAGCCCACCACCATGGAAGGCAGTCACAGCAATAACCCCCCTTAAACCCATAAACTCTATCTCTGAAAAATCAAAACCATCTCCCCCTACCACTCCACTTTAACACCTCTAATTTGACCATTTTTCCTTCACATCAGTCTCACACACCCAGATCTAAGAGAAAAGGAGAGAAAATTTCTTGTACAAAAAATGGTATTGGCGAACATCAAGCTCTCCAATCAAGTGTTAAAATTATTCCAACCTAAATCCATGACCCAATTGGTTAAGAGAACTTATGTTTCTATCAAATCGAGGAGATAAGAGAGAAAATATGCGATGAAATGGAGTTTGTAAAGGTAGGTGAATATGGTGGGGGGGAAAAGGAGTGTGAATAGAGATTCAACAAGAAAACGAGAAGCAATAAACAAAACATGACTAGTTTCAAAGCATGGGGAGGAAGAGGATGGCACGAGATGATAATGGCAGACTATTGGAGAACCATGGTTCTGTTAAAATGAAGAAAGAGAAAAAAAAACGAAAAAGAAAAGAAAAATGAATAAGAAAAGAGAAAAAATTAGTATTAAGTTTAATTAGTTGGAGTATCCAATAGGAAAGTGACACCTGGACAATAAATTAGTTGTAAGTTGTTTTTTGTGCCTCACGCGCATCTAGGAAATGAACTACACTTTTCATATAAGGTCATCACTCAATGGGGTATTAAATTCACTTAAGATTAGAATAAGGGAGTAAAAGGTCGCATTTAAATTCACTTTATGCATTTTCTCTATATTATATCTAGGGGTGTTCATGGTTCAGTTTGGATTGGTTTTTCCCTAAAAAGAAACCAAACTAAGTAAGTCGATTTTCAAATATTAGAACCAAACCAAACCAATTAAGTCGGTTTTTTCTCGATTCGATTTTTGTCGGTTTTTCGGTTATTTATCGTTTTTTCTTAAATATAATACATACACTACCAAATACATATTCCGGCGACCACATTTTCAACGTAACACTATCAAATCAATTGCCCTTTGAGAAATCTATTATTTACTAAAATATATTGATGATAATTGAATCAAATAGTGATGAATAATTTAAGGACACAATTAAAAATATATTTATTTAAACATGAAATGGATTCTTACACTTAACAAAAGAAAACTACCTATCAAACTAGAATATAAAGGTAAAGAATTGTACTAAAAGTGCAAACGATTAACATTCACCATAAAATTTTTGAAGCTTTGTATAAAAATATACATATATATAGGTGTAATAATAAATTTGAAATAGCTACTCATATAGTTGGTTTGGTTCGATTTTTTCGGTTATTTTTTGATTAAAATCAAAACCAAACCAAATTTGATCGATTTTTAAAATTCAAAACCAAACCAAAAAGTATCAATTTTTTTGGTCAATTTGATTTGGTTCGGTTTTTCGGATTTTTATGAACACCCCTATTTATATCAGTAAAGAGGGGGTTGCAGTTGCACATTGTAAAAGCAAAAAGCTTCCACGCACTAACAAGCGCGTTATGCCTCGTTTGGGTAAATAAAAGCATTCTAGTATTATCCCCTTGTTTACCAAAACAACACAGAATAGGTAAAAAGGAAACGACGCAGAAAGTGAAGAAAGTACAAGGAAAGCTAAGAGAGAAAAATCAAAGTCCAAAAAAGCCATCAAATCATATACCCAAATCTATGGCAGAAACCAAAGAACAAGAACCTTTACAACAACAAGAAAATCAATCAACTATGTTTCTCATAAAAATCATGAGCAAAAGAAGAACATGGGTATTTCTCTTTGTTTCTGTTTACACAATTTTATTCTCAATTTCTTGGAATTTTCTTAAAACAGTGCTTTCTTGGTATGAATCAACGATGTCAAATTCAACAACTTCAGCTTCAGCTGGTTGGCCTGCTTTATATGCATCTGTATTATTAGGTGTAGCTTTTGGGGTTTTGTCTATGGTAGCAGCTTTAGCTGTTGCAGTTCCAGCTACTTTAGTTACTTGGATTACAATTTTGGTTTTGTTGACTTTTGCTGGAAAACCCAGAAGGGATTTGGTTTTAGAAGGCAAGAAATTAACTGCTGATATTATTGGATTTGTTGTTAAGGTTTTGATTAAAGAAGGGAATGTTGTAGCTGCTCTTTGTGCTGTTCTTGGTTATTTTGCTCTTGTTAGAAGGAATAAAGACGATCGTGTTGTTGATTATTAACTTGAACTTCAAATTGGGCAATCAAGATATTCCAATTTCTCCCTAAATCAGTTTGTAGAATCCTTTTGTTTTTACTCTTAATGTTTTATTTGATTTGGTTAGTTAGGATGTAATGGTCAAGTTATTTGGTTTGAAGGCAGCAATGGTCAAGTTGTCTCTGTGTGACCCTTAGATTACGAGTTCGAGTTGTGAAATCAGTCTCTTATGCTGCTTATATCAGGGTTTACTTGTACCCCGGCCCTTTGGTACACAGTTCTTCCCTGTATCATGCTGCTTTTTTGGTTAGTTAGGTTGTAGGTCTAGGTTTAAAGCTATTTGAGAAGTTGTATCTAACAGTAGATTATCATAAATGTCTATGTCATGTATCATACAGTATGTGAAGTTGTATCTAACAGTAGATTATCATAATTTCTTTTTGTTTTTGGGTGATTATTTGTATTGTACTAAAAGAAGAAAGTCTTGTGACCTACTTTATGGAAGTTGTGGACCAGAGGTAGGTCTAACTAACATTGATATTGATTTGTGATCGACCATTCAAATTTTCCATCTTTTTTTTCTTAGATTTTGGAGTGAATTTTTGAGTACGGATTGGCTGAATGAACAAGCAAGGCATGTGTTAAAAAAGTGTAATATCTGAAGGTATGCCATGCCCAGTGACGAAGTCGTTGACCACCATTTGTCGAAAAATTACACTATGTACATAGGTAAAATATTACGTTTTAGAGGTATATAACACATATTGAACACCCTTTATCGGAATTTTTTTTCACTTTTTTAAAATTTGAACGCCCTCGGAGAAATTCCTAGTTTCGCCACTGGCCATGCCTTAAAATTGATACTTAATTAGTGCAAGTTCATCCAATATTTCTATTTCAGAATTGAAGATATTAGAACTAAAAAAAAATCTTGTCTAAAGAAAAGGTTCAAGCATTTGCGATAGAATGCTCAACTTTGGTGAAATATTTGAATCGCGGCAAATATTTGAACATAGTTACTCGACACTTATAGCCTGTTTGGCCAAGCTTTTTTTCGGCTAAGCTTTTGGAAGGAAAAAAAGTGCTTTTGAGGAGAAGCAGAAGCAGTTTTGGAGAAGCAGAAAAAAGTAGCTTCTCTCCAAAAGCACTTTTTTTAGAAGGAAATACACTTAGAAGTAGTTTTTTAAAGCTTGACCAAACACTAATTGCTGCTCAGAAGTGCGTTTCAAACTAATTCGCCAAACACAAACTGCTTCTCACCAAAAGTACTTTTGAGAAAAGCACTTTTGAAAAAAAAACACTTCTCAAAATAAGCTGATTTTTGCAGCTTGGCCAAACGGGCTATTGTACTGGTAGAAAGTAATAGGTATTCGGTGAAATATTTGAATCGCATCAGGTAGCTCAAACACCGCCATTGAATTGAACTCTTAGGGTGTATTTGGTATAACGGAAAATGTTTTCCAAGAAAACGTTTTCTTGAAAAACAAATAGTAATCTTATTTATTTTCCGGTGTTTGGTACGCAAATTAAGGAAAATACTTATCAAGAGTATTCATAAATAATTTAGATACAATAAATATGAAGCCATAAACTTTCGAACTAATAACCTTCCGAACCCACAAACTTCATAAACTTCTGAACCGCTAAACTTTATAATTTCTAAACCCGAAAAATTCCAAACACTTAAACCTCCGAACTCATAACTTTGGAACTTGTAAAATTTCGAACCTGTAAACCGAAAGATGAAAAAAAACTAAAACTGAAAATATATAATAAAAAATATTCTTTTTTCGGTTGGGGGTGGGGGGGTTATGCAGAAAAACGAAAAAAAAGAAATTTGAAATTACAAAAAAAAAAAGTAAAAAAAAAATTGTGCGGGGTTGGGGTGCAGAAAAATGGAAAAACAGGAATTTAAATTAAAAAAAAGTAAAAATAATATTTTTTTTGGGGGGGAGGGGGTGTTGTAGGGTGGGTGGTGAAAAAAAAAAGCTTTTTTGGAGAGAAGGGGTTGGGTGGGGTGGGTAGGTATGGGGTGGGTTGGTGAGGTGTGGGGAATAGGGTGGGGAAGGTTGAGAAGGAGTTTTGGAAAATGTTTTCCCTTCTCTTGATAAGGAAAGTAATTTCCTTCAATTGGAGGAAAATAAGTTCATAAGAAAAATATTTTCCAAAACTTTTGAGCCAACCAAATGTGGAAAAATTGGAAAACATTTTCCTTCGTACTAAAACACCCTTAAAGTAATTTTACTTGGTCTACCCAATATGAGGAAGCATTTTACCTACTAGCAATATGTATTTGATTTAGACCAACTAGCAAAATGGACAATCAGGGCTAATTAAGTTTGAAATGTTCATTGTAGAAACGTGTAGACAGTGAACTAGCAGGCTTGTAGTTACTCAAGTTGCTTCAACTTCCCCATATGATACTAGGTAAAATATGGGGGGAAGTGCACGGTTGGCCGCTAATAACATATGTATTTACTTTTAAGCCACCATTTAATATGTCTTTAGTCTTTAGCCACTGCTTTAATAAACTTTAACTGCCCGGACGAAAATACCTTTCTGCTCATGTCCTTAACTTTTGTACTTAACTTCAGGACTACATGTCCTTAACTTTTGAACTTGGAACTCTAAGTTCAGGACATCAGGACTACATGTCCTTAACTTTTGAACTTGTAACTCTAAGTTCAGGACTTCAAGGCTACATGTCCTTAACTTTTGAACTTGGAACTCAAACTTCAGGACCAAGCGTCCTTAACTTTTGAACTTGTAAGTCAAAGTTAAGGACCTATTGTCCTTAACTTTTGAACTTGTAACTGTAAGTTAAGGACTGCTTGTCCTTAACTTTTGAACGTGTAACTGTAAGTTAAGGACTGTCTGTCCTTAACTTTTGAACTTGGAAATCAAAGTTAAGGACCTATTGTCCTTAACTTTTGAACTTGTAACTGTAAGTTAAGGACTGCTTGTCTTTAACTTTTGAACGTGTAACTGTAAGTTAAGGACTGTCTGTCCTTAACTTTTGAACTTGAAAATCAAAGTTAAGGACTGCATGTCCTTAACTTTTGAACTTGTAACTATAAGTTAAGGACTACATGTCCTTAACTTTAGAACTTGTAACTGTAAGTTAAGGACTGCCTGTCCTTAACTTTTGAACTTGTGTCCTTAACTATTGAACTTAACTTTAGAAATTCAGGACTACATTTTCTTAACTTTTGAACTTGAAACTCTAAGTTCAGGCCAATGTCCTTAACTTTTGAATTTAACTTTAGGACTTCAGGACTACATGTCCTTATCACAATTATCTTTGTCCTCAACTTTTTGGCTTTTTACCATATTTTTCCTAATTATCTGTTGTTTAAGAAAATCTAAAAGTCACTTTTTTTAGATAACCAAAAGTCACGTCCTCCCACATTGTGATTATTATGAGTGAAACCAAGCAATTCAACTCCTGAAAGCAGACACAAAAGAAAATGAGAGGCTTATAAAAGCAGTAAGGAATTCAAAACCATTAATCCCATTTTCTTTGTTTTCTCTATCAAATGGTCAGCTCCTTCTCGTTCTCTTCTGACTTTTGAGAGAGATTTTTTTTCCTCCTTTTTCTCTGGATCTCACTCTTTTCCACTGTCTTAAATGTTGTGTTTGAGATTTGGGACACAATTGATGTCCGAGAGGATGATCAGTAGCTAATGTTGTCAGGGGGTCTTTCTCAAGTTCGATGCAGAGAGAGAAGCAAGGGTTTGGGAAGAAAGGGTAAAAATATCTTTTTATATTAATATTAATAAAGTAGTGGCTATTTTTGCTCAACATTAGAATTGGTGGATAAAAAATAAATATCACCTTAAATAGTGGCTACCCCACGCCATTTCTACTAAAATATGACCAAAGAGGAATAGGGGTGAGCTTGGGCTTGTCCATATTTTGATGGGCTTTGTTGACATGCTTGGCCCAGGCGTAGTTATTAGTGGGGCAAGTGCACAAATAGCCATTCTTAGGGATTCTATTGAGAGATTAACTAGTACTTATTTTGTTCTAATATTTTAAAGAGATTTTTTCATTCTTATACACTATTGGAAACTTTATTACCCTAAATGTTCACGTTTAGTAAATTAACCTACCTACACAAGTTTTGTTTACAAAATATATACAATCCACCTTAAAAGGCTCCCAACCCATTATTAGTGCCTTCAATTAAGGGATTTAGTTACACCCTTTACCTTTTTTTTCTCTTCTTCACCAGATCACCAAAAATACTAACAACTGCATCACTAAATTCGAGTACAATTTAGGAACTACCAGCACCGTCCTTGTTGGCTGAAGGCATTTCTAACATTGTTTTCGTCTTATATATGTTGCTAATGTGTGCGTGTTGATCCTTTTATCTTTGACCATGTAAAACGTGAAAGCTGCCAATTTAATTTGCCAATCTGGTACGTAGATATCTTTCGGACTCAAAACTCTCAGTCTCAAGAATGGCCCATTCTCACGATAATCAAAGGAATTTTTACATTCCTGTACACTATATAAAATTATATTACCCTCTTGAGACTGAGAGTACCATCATCAATTACCGGAAAAGCATGAGAAGCAGAAATCCAAAATAGATGAAACCGGGTCCATTCATATTGGATGAATTTTGAATACCAAATCGTCTAAATTAAAAGAGACCGAAAAAATCCAAAGCTTATGTCATAGGCTTGTAAAACTTATTTACAACTTTCATACATTATTTATACCCAGTTATACAACTACAATATCATACAACTTAAACACAATTTTTATACAAATTTTATACAATATGTCTTTTGTATATTTTGTATATGATTTATACATAGTAAAAATAAATTTCATACAACTAATCATATATTATACAACTTATCTACAACTTTCACACATTATTTCTGCCCAGTTAAATACAACTACAATAACATACAACTTAAATACAAAATTTATTCAATATGTCTTTTGTATATTTTGTATCTGATTTATACATAGTAAAAACAAATTTCATACAACTAATTATATATAATATAACTTATCTATAATTTTTATACATTATTTCTACTCAGTTATATACAACTATAATATCATACAAATTAAATATAATTTTTATACAATATTGTTCAACTTTCATACAATAATTAAATAAATGAAAGAAAAATATATAAACAATAGAATACAATTTTTCTATAATTTTACTACAATTTCGTAAATATAATGTATATCATGTCTTCTTCTTCTTCTTCTTCTTCTTCTTCTTCTTCTTCTTCTTCTTCTTCTTCTTCGAGTTTCAATCTAAAATTCAGCCAAAACCAAGTCTAATCTTCACCAAAACCCCTCAAAATTGAGATATAAACTCCAAACCATATTCCCAATTGTTTGCAACAACACCCAATCCAAACAAATAATGATTTTTGAAAACCCAAATTCGAATTCAAAGCTTCAAAGCCTTTTAATGGCTGTCAATGGTGGAATTGCTGCTCTCTTTTTCTTTGCTTTACATTACTGAAATTAGGGATTGAGAGATAGAGAGAGACGTAGAGAGAATTCCCGATTCTTTGCAACAACATCCAATTCAAATAAGCAATATTTTTTGAAAACCCAAATTCGAATTCAAAGCTTCAAAGCTTTTTAATGGTTGTCAATGGTGGAATTGTGGGTGGGTGCAAGATACGTGGGGGAGGGGGGTGGGATGTGGAGAGAGAAACGTGGAGGAGGGGGGTGGGATGTGGAGAGAGAAATGTGGGGGAGTGGAAGATATATTAGAGTAATTTTAGGACACTAATTATTATCATTAATCCCCTTAAAATGTACATAAATGGTAATTGGGTATATAAAATGTAATTATAGTAAAACTTGAGTAGGGAGGGTAATATAGTTTCATATAGTGTATAGAAATGTAAAAATTCCAATTTTAAACTAGAATTTTTAACTTCAGGACAATTTAGAATATTTTTGTCCTGAAAATTTGAACTGAAAAACTAAAATTCAGGACGCACTGGCTAATTCTTAAATATAGCCTTGTAAAGTGGCAACCTGGTGTAATTTCTACGTTATTAGCCAACCAAGTAGAAAAGGATCTTTACATAAATAGTCTACCGAATTTACTGTTTACTTTTCTTAACCGGTATACATAGAAGATGGTCGACCAATGACTTCTTTGCAAATCTAGCTTCATTTAGGGGCAAAATAGTAAATGTCTCATCAATGGTTAAAAGGAAACTCTAGAAGGATCCGATTTTGTTTTTCATCTCTAACCGGTGAAGAAAAGAAAGAAAAATAGACGCACCAGCACTTTTCTCTTCATCATTCATCCAGGTATGTTTTTCTTTCAATTTTTGCTCAAATTTCTTTATGTTGACTTTGATTTTTCTACTTTTAGGTTTTTGCCTCTACTCTGGTCCCGTTGTATAAGAACAAGGGTGATATCCAGAGTTGTAACAATTATAGGGGTATCAAACTACTGAGTCATACTATGAAAGTGTGGGAGAGGGTGGTTGAAGCAAGGTTGAGGATGACGGTGTCCGTTTCCGACAACCAGTTTGGGTTCATGCCAGGGCGTTATACTACAGAAGTTATACACCTTGTTAGGAGGTTGGTTGAACAGTACAGAGATAGGAAGAAAGACCTGCACATGGTGTTTATTGACCTAGAGAAAGCGTATGACAAGGTTCCTAGAGAAGTTCTCTGGAGATGCTTGGAGGCAAAAGGCGTGTCGGTTCCCTACATTATGGCGATTAAGGACATGTATGATGGGGCAAAGACTCGGGTTAGGACAGTAGGAGGCGATTCTGAGGCTTTTTCGGTTGTTATAGGGTTACATCAAGGTTCTGCGCTCAGTCCGTTCTTATTCGCCCTGGTGATGGACGCGTTAACACACCACCTTCAAGGGGATGTGCCATGGTGCATGCTATTCGCCGATGACATAGTTCTAATTGATGAGTCGCGAGCCGGTGTTAACACGAGGCTGGAGGTTTGGAGACAGGCTCTTGAATCTAAGGGTTTCAAGTTTAGCAGGACGAAGACGGAATACCTGGAGTGTAAGTTCAGCGCTGAGCAGGGGGAGTGGGCGTGGATGTGAGGCTTGAATCACAGGTCATCCCGAGTAGAGGCAGCTTCAAGTACCTTGGATCGGTTATCCAAGGGGGAGAGGTGTCACGACCCGAATTTTTCCCACCAGCGGGGGTCGTGATGGCACCTACTATCGGAGCTAGGCAAGCCAAGTAGTTAAACATTTTCTGATAACATCCCAACAAGAACAATATAAATATAACGAGTCATTTAAATTAAAGCGGAAGTCTTTAAAACATAGATAACTGAAAACCAAAAACGCGGAAGTTTAACATTTCTCTACCCAAGACTAGTGTCGCTATCTCACGAAATACTAAAGAGTGCTACAAACAAGTCTGAATAGAAATACATGAGTGTCTGTTTCGGTACAATGAAAACAAACTGAAAACATAGAAAGGGACTCCGGCTTGCGAACGCCAGCTAGGCTACCTCGTAAGTCCCTGGACTGAAGTCAGCTCCCGATCAATATCCTACTGCTGTGGTCCAAAAGCTGATCCGATACCGTGATCTGTGCAAAAGAGCACAGAAGTGTAGCATCAACACAACCGACCCCATGTGCTGGTAAATGCCTGGCCTGGCCCCGGCGAAGTAGTGACGAGGCTAGACAGGACTACCAAACCAACCTGTGCAGTTCAATGTATATATGCAATAAAAGGAAAGAACAAAGAAATTAAGCAGTTAAGAGCGAGGGGAGCATACTATGGGGGAATACAGTCCGGATATAAAGTCAACAATTTAAGTAAGAAACAGGGCAATAACAATAATTAATGAGAGCAGGAAAATCAATAGTTGCACGACATCAACCTTCGTGCTTTTACTCTCATTCTCACCAAAAGCAATCAAATAAAGTGCACGGCATCACCCTTCGTGCTTTCCCTCACATAACTCTCATATCATGGCATGGAATGATCCTTCGTGCAATTATAATCAAATCAGAGCACGGAATGTCCCTTCGTGCATAAATAATCAAAACATGGCGCGGGATGACCCTTCGTGCAAATATAATCAAAACATGGCACGGAATGACCCTTCGTGCAAATATAATCAAAACATGGCACGGAATGACCATTCGTGCAAATATTATCAAAGCATGGCACGGAATGACCCTTCGTGCATTATCACTCTTCCTCACCCAAACAGTAATCACAGCCAAACGGGGCGAGGGGATAAACAAATAATAAGAAATGTCCCGGCAAGGGAATTACACAGTTAACAGCTAAATCCCGGCAAGGGAGCAACAACAATACTTTCACATCCCGGCAAGGGAGATAATCAACATACTCAAACCATCCCGGAAAGGGATTAATTATATCACTTTCTATTTCTTTTATTTCTTACTCAATAGTCTTTTTATCGTTCGAGCCAACGCTCCAAAGAATTTACAACTCATAATTAGTCCTCATACTCTTCACATTGCATAGAATTCATCTATTAACATGGAAGAGTCATAACAATATCAGGATAAGTACATACAAGGACCCACGGTCATGCTAGACACCGGTGTATAGATACTCGTCACCATGCCTATACACCGTACTCGATCATTTAGCAATTAGCAAATAGTAACACTCTAATCCTATTCCTTCAAGCCAAAGTTAGATCAAACACTTACCTCGATCCAAAGAATAGCAATCAATCCTCAAATACCGCATTTCCTCTACAATCCGACTCCGAAACAATGATATCTAGGCATAATTAATTCAATAATATCAATAAAGACTCAATGGCAACATAGAACTAAAGGAACACCAGAACTGAGTTTTCTTCAATTTTCACTAAGTTCAAAACACCCCGAACTACCTCCAAATCACTCCCGAGCCCTCGGGGCTCCTTACCAAACAAATACACTAACTCAACAACATCCTACGAACTCAACCGTGCGATCAAATCGCCAAAATAACATCAAAACTAATGAATCAAACCTCAAATTCCTCATTTTTCATTCTAACTTCATAAACTTCAAACTTTAGACATTTAGGTCCGAAACACGTCAAATGACGTCCGATTTCGACCAAACTTTACAGAAAGCGCTTAACACATATTTAAGACTTGTTCCGGGCGTCGGAACCAAAATACGAGCCCGATACCATAGTCTTTTAATCAATTTTCATTTCCATTTTCCTTAATAATTCCAGAAAAACAATTTCAAAAAGAAATTCTTTTCCTCGGGTTCTAGACCTCGGATTTCGACTCCGGGCACATGCCCGAGTCCCATATTTTTCTACGGACCCTCCGGGACCGTCAATTCACGGGTTCGGGTCCGTTTACCAAAAATGTTGACCGAAGTCAACTTTAATCATTTTAAAGCCACATTTTGAAATTTTTCATAGAATTTAACATATAATCTTTCCGGCTACGCGCCCGGACTGCGCACGCAAATCGAGGCAACTAAAGGTGTGGTTTTCAAGGCCTCGGAAGCACGGAAAAAGAGAAATCCGGTGATGACCCTTTGGGTCGTCACATTCTCCACCTCTAAAACAATCGTTAGTCCTCGAACGGACAAAAGAAAGCAGTACCTGAGTCGGGAAATAGATGAGGATAACGGCTCCGCATATCAGACTCGGACTCCCAGGTCGATGCCTCAGGAGGCTGACCTCTCCACTGGACACGCACTGAAGGAAAACTCTTCGACCTCAACGGTCGAACCTGCCAGTCTAGAATAGCTACCGGCTCCTCCTCGTAAGACAGATCTTCGTCCAACTGGACAGTGCTGAAATCTAACACGTGGGCTGGATCGCCGTGATACCTCCGAAGCATGCACACATGAAACACTGGATGCACGGCTGACAAGCTGGGCGGCAAGGCAAATCTGTAAGCCACCTCTCCCACACGATCGAGAATCTCAAATGGACCAATGAACCTAGGGCTAAGCTTGCCCTTCTTCCCAAATATCATCACGCCCTTCATAGGCGACACTCGGAGCAAGACCCGCTCACCAACCATGAAAGCTACATCTCGAACCTTACGATCCGCATAACTCTTTTGCCGCAACTGAGCCGAACGAAGCCTGTCCTGAATGATCTTGACCTTATCCAAGGCCTCCTGAACTAAATCTGTACCCAATAACCGAGCCTCTCCCGGCTCAAACCATCCGACTGGAGACCGACATCGCCTACCATACAACGCCTCATATGGAGCCATCTGAATGCTGGACTGGTAGCTGTTGTTGTAGGCGAACTCTGCTAAAGGCAAAAACTGGTCCCACGAGCCTCCAAAATCAATGACACAGGCTCGAAGCATATCCTCCAATATCTGAATAGTCCTCTCGGACTGGCCGTCCGTCTGAGGATGGAACGCTGTGCTCAACTGAACCTGGGTGCCCAACTCCTGCTGAACTGCTCTCTAGAAGCGCGAGGTAAACTGCGTACCCCGGTCCGAAATGATAGATACCGGCACCCCATGAAGGCGAACAATCTCTCGGATGTAGATCTCAGCTAACCTCTCCGATGAATAAGTGGCTGCAACAGGAATAAAATGCGCTGACTTGGTCAGCCTATCAACAATGACCCAAATAGCATCAAACTTCTTCCGAGTCATCGGAAGTCCAGTAACGAAATCCATGGTAATCCTCTCCCACTTCCACTCGGGAAGCTCAATCCTCTGAAACAAACCACCAGGCCTCTGATGCTCATACTTAACCTGCTGACAGTTCAAATATCGAGCCATATATGCAACTATATCTTTCTTCATTCTACGCCACCAATAATGCTGTCGCAAGTGCTGATACATCTTCGCGGCGCCCGGGTGAATAGAATACCGAGAACTATGGGCCTCCGCTAAGATCAACTCTCGAATCCCATCGACATTGGGCACACAAACTCGCCCCTGCAACCTCAAAACACCATCATCATCTAAGGTCACCTTCGTGGCACCTCCACGCTGCACCGTGTCTCTCAGGACACACAAATGGGGATCATCAAACTGCCGATCACGGATACGCTCCAATAATGAAGAACGAGCGACCGTGCAAGCTAACACTCTGCTAGGCTCAGAAATGTCCAACCTCACAAATCGATTGGCCAGGGCCTGAATATCCAAAGCAAGCGGTCTCTGGCTGACCGGAATATAAGCAAGACTACCCATGCTGGCGGACTTCCTACTCAATGCATCGGCCACCACATTGGCTCTCCCCGGGTGGTACAAAATAGTAACATCATAATCCTTCAATAGCTCCAACCACCTCCGCTGCCTCAAGTTCAACTCCTTCTGCTTGAACAAGTACTGCAGACTCTTGTGATCAGTGTACACCTCACACGTCACACCATATAGGTAATGCCTCCAAATCTTCAAAGCATGAACAATGGCTGCCAACTCTAGATCATGAACCGGATAATTCTTCTCGTGGATCTTCAACTGCCTCGAAGCATAAGCGATGACTCTGCCATCCTGCATCAATACTGCACCAAGCCCAATACGGGAAGCATCACAATAGACTGTATAAGGCCCTGAGCCTGTGGGCAAAACCAATATCGGTGCCGTAGTCAGAGCTGTCTTGAGCTTCTGAAAGCTCGCCTCACACTCATCCGACCATCTGAACTGGGCACCCTTCTGGGTCAATCTGGTCATCGGGGCTGCAATAGATGAAAACCCCTCCACGAACCGACGGTAATAACCTGCTAACCCCAAGAAACTCCGAATCTCAGTAGCTGATGCTGGTCGAGGCCAGTTCTTGACTGCCTCAATCTTCTTCGGGTCCACCTGAATACCCTCTGCTGATACGACATGACCCAGAAATGCAACCGAACTCAACCAGAACTCGCACTTCGAGAACTTAGCATATAACTGACTATCCTTCAGAGTCTGAAAAACCACTCTGAGGTGTTGCTCGTGCTCCTCCTGGCTGCGGGAGTACACCAAAATATCATCAATAAAGACTATCACGAACATGTCCAAATAAGGCCTGAACACTCGGTTCATCAACTCCATAAATGCTGCTGGGGCATTGGTCAACCCAAATGACATGACCAAAAACTCATAATGCCCGTACCGAGTGCGGAATGCTGTCTTAGGGACATCAGACGCCCTAATCCTCAGCTGATGGTAGCCAGATCTCAAGTCTATCTTTGAAAACACCTTTGCACCCTGAAGCTGGTCAAACAAATCATCAATCCTCGGCAGTGGATACTTGTTCTTTATCGTCACCTTGTTCAATTGCCGGTAATCAATGCACATCCTCATCGATCCATCCTTTTTCTTCACAAATAACACTGGCGCACCCCAAGGAGAAACACTAGGCCTGATAAAACCCTTCTCTAGCAAATCTTGCAACTGGTCCTTTAACTCCTTCAACTCTGGCGGGGCCATGCGATACGGCGGAATAGAAATGGGCTGCGTGCCTGGGGCCAGATCAATACAAAAATCAATATCCCTGTCGGGCGGCATACCCGGCAGGTCTGAAGGGAAAACCTCGGGGAACTCCCGAACAATAGGAACAGAGTCAATAGAAGGAACCTCTGTGCTGGAATCGTGAACATACGCCAGATAAGCTAAACACCCCTTCTCGACCATGCGTCGAGCCTTCACATATGAAATAACACTGCGGGTGGCATGACTTGGGGTCCCTCTCCACTCCAATCGGGGCAAATCTGGCAAAGCCAAGGTCACGGTCTTGGCGTGACAATCCAAGATAGCATGATACGGGGACAACCAATCCATCCCTAATATAACGTCGAAATCCACCATGTCTAAAAGCAATAAATCAACACGGGTCTCAAGACCCTCAAACACTACCACACAGGAACGATGAACTCGGTCGACCACTATAGAATCACCCACCGGTGTAGATACATAAACAGGGATACCCAAAGCATCACTAGGCATAGCCAGGTAGGGTGCAAAATAAGACGACACATATGAATACGTAGACCCAGGGTCAAATAGCACTGAGGCATCCCTATCACAGACCAGAATAGTACCTGTAATAACAGCATCTGAAGACTCAGCCTCTGGCCTGGCTGGCAAAGCATAACACCGGGGCTGGGCCCCACCTCCCTGAACCATGTCTCTGGGACGATCTGCTACTGGCTGACCCCTACCTCTGCCGGTCCGAGCTCCACCTCTACGGTCTCTACCTCCACCTCTATGATCCCTACCCCCGCCTCTAGCTGGCTGGGCAAGCTGTGGATCACCTGGTGCCTGAATCATGGGGCGAGGACCCTGCTGCTGAGAGCTACCCGAGGCTCGAGGGCAAAATCTGACAATGTGACTCGGGTCACCACAACCATAACAAGCCCTCGGCTGCTGAGACTGCTGGCCCTGTCGACCTGTATGTCCTCCCCGGAAACTCTGAAGTGGCGGTGCACTGATGGGCTGCTGATCAGAATAATGCTGCTGAGAACCACCACCGCCTGGAGTACCATGAGAAACCTGGAGTGCTGACTGAAAGGGTCTCGGTGAATGGCCTCTACCATAAGAATCCCTACCTCCAGACGAGGTACCACTGAACCTACCAGAATGACGAGGCCTCTTATCCGACACCTGACCACCTCCTCGTGCAAGAGCCATCTCCACTCTACGGGCCGCATTGGCCGCCTCCTAAAAAGAAATCTCACTACCAGCTCCCATAGCCATCTGGAGACGGATCGGCTGAATCAATCCGTCAATAAACCTCCGCACCCTCTCTCGCTCTGTGGGGAGTATAACAATAGCATGGCGTGCCAAATCAATGAACCGAGTCTCATACTGCGTGACTGTCATAGAGCCCTGCTGGAGGCGCTCGAACTGCCTGCGAAGAGCCTCTCGCTGAGTAACTGGGAGAAACTTCTCCAAAAACAACTCTGCAAACTGATCCCATGTCAATGATGGCGACCCTGCTGGTCTGGATAAACAATAGTCCCTCCACCAAGTCTTGGCGGATCCTGCAAGCCGAAAGGTGGCTAAGTCGACCCCATTAGTCTCCACAATACCCATAGTCCGAAGGATCTCATGGCAGCTGAATAAGAAATCCTGTGGATCCTCTGAAGAAGCACCGCTGAAAGTGGTGGTGAAGAACTTGGAGAACCTATCAAGTCTCCACAAAGCATCCGAAGACATCGCCGCTCCATCGCCGGTCTGGGCTGCAATACCTGGCTGAGCTGCCACGGCTGGCTGGACCACTGGAACATGAGCCTGGGGAGCTACCTGCTCCGGAGTACGTGTAGCAGGAGTCTGAACTCCTCCTCCAGCCTGAGAAGTGGCTGGTGCTACTGGAAGCAAACCCTCCATAGTGACACTCTCCATAAAGCCTGCCAGTCTGACTAAAGCGTCCTGAAGATCTGGGGTGACCATGACCCCTCCTGGGACCTGAGCTGGGCCCACCGGAGCTGCTGGGGCTGGAACCTCCTCATCATAGTCAATATGAGGCTCCACCTCTGGGACTGCTGCTCGGGGCTGAGCTCTGCCCCTTCCTCGGCCTCTGGCACGGCCTCGGCCTCTGCCCCTCGCAGGAGCTGCTGCTGGGGGCTCGGGCTGCTGCGCGGTAGAAGAGGAAGCACGTGTTCTTGCCATCTGCGAAAGAACAGAGTAGAAAGACAATCAGTATTTGAGAAACAGAATCGCACGACAGGAAAGAACAAAAGTGAAACTTTTCCTAACTCCGTAGCCTCTGGGGGATAAATACAGACGTCTCCGTACCAATCCCTCAGACTCTACCAAGTTCGTCCGTGAGTAGCGAGACCTATGTAACCTAGAGCTCTGTTACCAACTTGTCACGACCCGGATTTCCCACCATCGGGAGTCGTGATGGCGCCTACTAACGGAGCTAGTCAAGCCAAACATTTTAAACATTCCCTGATTTCACCTCAACAATAACAATATAAATATAACGGGTCATTTAAATAAAAGCGGAAGTCTTTAAAATATAGATAACTGAAAACCCAAAAATGCGGAAGTTTAACATTTCTCTACCCAAGACTGGTGTCGCTATCTCACGAACTACTAAAGAGTGCTACAAACAAGTCTGAATAGAAATACATGAGTGTCTGTTTCGGTACAATGAAAACAAACTGAAAACATAGAAAGGGACTCCGGCCTGCGAACGCCAGCTAGGCTACCTCGTAAGTCCCTGGACTGAAGTCCGCTCCCGATCAATATCCTACTGCTGTGGTCCAAAAGCTGTTCCGGTACCGTGATCTGTGAAAAACAGCACAGAAGTGTAGCATCAGCACAACCGACCCCATGTGCTGGTAAGTGCCTGGCCTAACCCCGGCGAAGTAGTTACGAGGCTAGACAGGACTACCAAACCAACCTGTGCAGTTCAATATATATATGCAATAAAAGGAAAGAACAAAGAAATTAAACAGTTAAGAGGGAGGGGAGCATACTATGGGGGAGTACAGTCCGGATATAAAGTCAACAGTTAAGAGGGAGGGGAGCAATAACAATAATTAATGAGAGCAGAAAAATCAACAGTTGCACGGCATCAACCTTCGTGCTTTTACTCTCATTCTCACCAAAAGCAATCAAATAAAGTGCACGGCATCACCCTTCGTGCTTTCCCTCACATAACTCTCATATCATGGCACGGAATGATCCTTCGTGCAATTATAATCAAATCAGAGCACGGAATGTCCCTTCGTGCATAAATAATCAAAACATGGCACGGAATGACCCTTCGTGCAAATATAATCAAAACATGGCACGGAATGACCCTTCGTGCAAATATAATCTTCTTCCTCACCCAAACAGTAATCACAACCAAACGGGGCAAGGGGATAAACAAATAATAAGAAATGTCCCGGCGAGGGAGATAATCAATATACTCAAACCATCCCGGCAAGGGATTAATCACATCACTTTCTATTTCTTTCATTTCTTACTCAATAGTCTTTTTATCGTTCGAGCCAACGCTCCAAAGAATTTACAATTCATAATTAGTCCTCATACTCTTCACATTGCATAGAATTCATCAATTAACATGGAAGAGTCATAACAATATCAGGATAAGTACATACAAGGACCCACGGTCATGCTAGACACCGGTGTATAGATACTCGTCACCATGCCTATACACCGTACTCGATCATTTAGCAATTAGCAAATAACACTCTAATCCTATTCCTTCAAGCCAAAGTTAGATCAAACACTTACCTCGATCCAAAGAATAGTAATCAATCCTCAAATACCGCCTTTCCTCTACAATCCAACTCCGAAACAATGATATCTAGGCATAATTAATTCAATAATATCAATAAAGACTCAATGGCAACATCCCATAGCCTAGATATGAATTTCCTAGCATTCTTCCAAAAATACCAAAATTCAACCCCGGGCCCACATGGTCCAAACACGAGGCTTGGACCAAAATCCAATCACCCATAACCCCCACGAGTTCAAATATATAATTTGTTTTAAGATTCGACCCCAAATTGAGGTTGAATCACCCAAAATTCTCAAAAACCTAACTCTACCCAAAACCCTTAATTTCTACTTTGATTTCATGATTTAGGTCTAGGATTTCAGTAATTAATGAAGAAGCGTGAAGGAATTAGGTGGGAAATTACTTACCCAAAGACTTTGGTGAAGAAGAGCTTCAAAAATCGCCCCTAGAGCTTGGAGAAGACAAGTTTTATGTAGAAATGGGAATAATCCCATAATGGGTCTGTTTTGAGCTTTTAAAATTAACTGGGAAAAAATGCCCTATGCGATCGCGGAGAAGGCATTGCGATCGCATAGGGTAAAGGGAAATAAATCATCGCGATCGCATAAGTCATTCTGCGAACGCATAGAGGAAAAGCATAGGCAGTCCAGGTTTGGACTTTAACGAAGTGCGAACGCGGAATATCAATTGCGTTCGCATTGAAGGAGCTGGCAAACCTATGCGATCGCGGAAGAGTTTATGCGATCGCATAGAACAAATGTGGGCACATGGAAGGCTACACTATGCGATCGCGAAGCAACCTATGCGATCGCATAGAACTAAATACCAGAACACCAGAACTGAGTTTTCTGCAATTTTCACTAAGTTCGAATCACTCCCGAGCCCTCGGGGCTCCATACCAAACACATACACTAACTCAACAACATCCTACGAACTCAACCGTGCGATTAAATCGCCAAAATAACATCAAAATCAATGAATCAAACCTCAAATTCCTCATTTTTCATTCTAACTTCATAAACTTCAAACTTTAGATATTTAGGTCCGAAACACGTCAAATGACGTTCGATTTCGACCAAACTTTACAGAAAGCGCTTAACACATATTTAAGACTTGTTTCGGGCGTCGGAACCAAAATACGAGCCCGATACCATAGTCTTTTAATCAATTTTCATTTCCATTTTCCTTAATAATTCCAGAAAAATAATTTCACAAAAAAATTCTTTTCCTCGGGTTCTAGACCTCAGATTTCGACTCCGGGCACATGCCCGAGTCCCATATTTCTACGGACCCTCCGGGACCGTCAATTCACGGGTCCGGGTCCGTTTACCAAAAATATTGACCGAAGTCAATTTTAATCATTTTAAAGCCACATTTTGAAATTTTTCACAGAATTTAACATATAATCTTTCCGGCTACGCGCCGGACTGCGCACGCAAATCGAGGAAACTAAATGTGAGGTTTTCAAGGCCTCAGAAGCACAGAAAAAGAGAAATCTGGTGATGACCCTTTGGGTCGTCACAAGGGGAGATCGACGAGGATGTCTCACACAGTATTGGGATAGGATGGATGAATTGGAGGTTAGCATCTGGAGTATTATGTGACAAGAGAGTGCCACTGATACTCAAAGGTAAGTTCTAGAAAGCGGTGGTTAGACCGGCCATGATGTATGGGGCTGAGTGTTGGCCGGTTAAAAAATCACATATCCAGAAGATGAAGGTAGCAGAAATGAGGATGTTGAGGTGGATGTGCGGATATACTATGTTGGATAAGATTAGGAATGATGATATTCGGGAGAAGGTGTGCGTGGCTCCCATTGATGACAAAATGTGGGAAGCGAGGCTCAAATGGTTCGGGCATGTTCAGAGGAGAAGCCCGGATGCTCCGGTAATGAGGTGCGAACGGCTGGTTGTGGAAGGCACGAGAAGAGGTAGAGGGCGGCCTAAGAAGTATTGGGGGGAGGTGATTAGGCAGGATATGGCGAGGCTTCAGATTTCCGAGGACATGACACTTGATAGGAACACATGGAGGTCGAGTATTAGGGTTGTAGGGTAGGAGGTAGTTGAGTCTTAGCTTATGTCATGAGTTTGTGTGTCTAGTCTGGTAGGTATACTATTTCGCTTTTGCTGTGTATCGTTCTTCTTGATTGCATGTTGTTCCTATTTTTCATATTATTTCTGTGCTATTACTAGTATTGTCCCCTTTTGTCTTTTTATCTTCTTGAGCCGAGGGTCTTTCGGAAACAGTCTCTCTATTCCTTCGGGGTAGGGGTAAGGTCTGCGTAGACACTACCCTCCCCAGACCCCACTAGTGGGATTTCACTGGGTCGTCGTCGTCGTTGTTGTTATTGTTGTTGTTGTTGTTGTCTCTTTTGCTTCATTGTTGCTTTTTTAATATTGTCTTTTTGAGTAATTCTCAAGCCTAGCATATATATTCTTTTAGGTTTTTGTTTTGCGTTTATATTTGTGGGAAGATTTTTCGTTTTTCTCATGAGTAGGAGCACTGAGATTTTAAAGAAGTATTGCGAAATTGTAACAGAAATTACTTTTTTCTTTCACACTATGATTTCAATTTTATTTTATATATAATATTCTATTAGCATGTTAATTTTTTGGTCCGGCATTACAACAAATATGCTTTTGCGTACTGTTAAAGTTTGTTTATAGGAGTTTGTCTTTACCGATATATATATACGTCGACTATTTTTAGTTTAAGCAACTGGATGGATGGCTATTTAGGTTACTTCTTCGAATTGAAAGCACTGGCTAAACAGCCAACGATAAATTTGTTTTTCATATAGTAGTAATCAACAACCATCAATTCGAACTGAGCCATTTTGATCACTAGATTGACCTCCTAAGGAAACAACAAAATGGAAAAGAATGTGCAACGTCCAATCTCATTCATCACTAGTCCATAGCCATGAATACGGGTGGCAAACGGGCGGGTCAGGTCGGATATGAGCGGGTCGAAAACAGATAATTCAAAAACAGATAGATTATCCGACCCGACCCACATTTAATACGGATGAAAAACGGGTTATCCGACGTATAATATGGATATTCATATTATCCATGACTTCTTGAATATGATTATTTTTGAAAGAATTCCTATCTCCCAAACTTGAGGAACCCCAATTTGAGGTTTTACAAATGTAAAAGTTAAACCCTTAAGTTATCCATTGGTTATCCATTTGGTTATCCATTTTCTAAGTAGATAATATGGTTCTTATCCGTTTTCGACCTATTTTTAAATAATTCATTATCCATAGTAGTCTTTAATGGATAATATGGGTCGATAACTATTTTATTTTAACTATTTTGCCACCTCTGATCATGGATATATAGAAGAAGCATCATCTAGGTTTTATTATGTGGGGAATAATGCAAAGGAGAAAAAGAGCCAAATGATCTATAGCCAGGGTTGCTTGTTTGGATTATGTTGGTCGTTTCTACTCTCTAATTATTAAGATAATAATAGATTAAAATGATTAAATATATCTTTAGACCTTTATTTTTTGTACGTAATTATCTATGATTTCTCAAACAAAATCAGATTGTGACCCCCTATGAGCGGGAGAAAATAAAAAATAGCCAGATTTACCAGTGGTCATTCAAAAATAGTCACAGTTTCAAAAGTAATCGAATTTAGCCACTTTTCATGTAAAGATAAACCTGAACGAAAACATTGTTCAAAATCCGGAAAATACTCCAGCATAATATACTGGAACTCAGGTATATTATACTGGAGTTCAAGTATAATATACGGTCTAGCATAATATGTTGGAAATTCATACACAGGTGTTCCAATCTCCAGTATATTATGCTGGAACTTTCCGCGTGTTGGAGTTCCAGCATAATATGCTGGAAGTTCATACACAGGTGCACCAACCTCCAGTATATTATGCTAAAATTTTCCGTGTTGCAGCAAAATGGTGGTTATTTTTCAATGACTTTGCAACCGCTAGCTATTTTTCAACGACCAATCCGAAAACTGACTAGCCCGTCTTATTTTTACCCTATGAGCAGTTGCTTGATAATTACTGCTTTACTGTCGGTGGCTTTTTCTTTTCTGGTCAAAAAAAACCTCTACTAGTATGCTACAAGAAAGTTGCCATTTCGGCGTCAAATTTTATGTTAATGAAATTCGTACGATTTTTTGCCCCATTCTATGTTTTCTAAAAGCCATAATAAGCACCTTAGTTTCATAATTGAATTAATTTCTTAAGAAAATGTATTTCCTCCTTTTCTGATCGTCCCAAATATTTCGATCTTTTTGTCAATTGTGAAAATTTTCTTTCTCAATTAATAAAACAGCACCTTTTGTATGTCGTTTCAAATTATATATGACTTCTTTCCAAGTAGTATTGCCTCTATTCTTAAATTATTCTTATTCTTATTTTCACAACTAGCGAGTCAAAGTATGAAGCAGTATTGGCTAATATCTAGTTATTTAGATATGAAAAAATCACAATCTTTAGCACTATAACTACTTAAAACTTTTACTATAAAAACAAATAAATCGATATACAATTAACTTTTCATACAAACAAATCGAAATGAAAAAATCACAATCTATAGCACAATTTGAAATTAATAAATAAGCACAAATTTACTTTTTTGAAGCTCATAAGAAATGAGGCTAATATAGTATTAAAAAAATGGTAAGGTGGTCTTCGTGGTCAAAATTTCACATTTCAAAGCATGATGAAGAAAAGAACAACGCGATTGGCTCTTCATATCTAGATTCTAAACTTTATTTGCAATATAAAGAAATGTTCTACAGTCACATTTATTGACCACAGTTAAAGAAAAAAGGGGAAAAAGAAAAGAACAGTCAATTAGGCACATCATAATCAAAGAATTAAAATACAGAGGTAAAGTCAGATTCTATTACCAACATTTATTGCCTAAGCTTTAATTTAACAATATCAGACGACATTTCTGCTGCCATGGAATTATTATGATGAAATTATTGTCGGAGAGTGACGATACTTTAGGTAGCAAGTTGGAGAATAATTAAGCTTTTGTTTGGAAATTTTATGAGCTTGTTGTATTATAAGTATTATACTACTTTTGGAAAAGTATATCATTAGTGCCGCCTCACATAAAAGGGAAACAACAACAATAAATTCAGTATAACCTCAGGGGTTTGAGGTGTAGGGAAATGACATCGGAAAATAACAACACCGCAATAATATTATTTGTAAGCAGATACACGAATTGACTTGAGTCGTGTTGAGCACTATCCTAAGAAACTATTTCAGCAGTGTAAAATATCTCTCCAAGATTAAACAAGCTTACCTCTATTTGGGAGGATACATGAATCAACAAATATCAAATTACAAAACCAGCTATTTTAAAGAGAGGAACAAAGAAAGTGGACTATAAAAGTTTAAGGAGAAGAGAAAAGAAAGCCGAAGAGGAACGAAAAGGCAAAGGAAAATATGCTGATAATTGATGGCTATTTTGAATGTCTATTTATAGGCTTTAAGAGAGGCTTAGAGTATGACAAGTGTATAACACTTGTCTTGAATTTCCCATGCAAGATTGCCACATTCATCTTTTCATTGCCACTTGGAAGGATATTTGTCCAATTTTTGGAAATATCACAACATGGGGAGGATAGTCTTTCCGCAGAAGGTAGAGAAGCTACTTCCGGTAGACTTTCGGCTTAGTGAAAGCATAGTCACAATGTTGTTAAAAAGAAATACAGTAATAGATATAATAATGAAAAAAAAAACAATAACAAAAAGCAATAACAACAACAAGATAATAAGATTATCGAATCAAAAAAAATCAGTAGTACTAAAAATCTAAGTATAAAAAAGTACGAGAAGATTATTAGTACTACATGTGTGGGGAAAAAAAGACATTCGACTATTTACTAGCTTTCTACATGAAAAGGAGAAACAAAAAGAATATTATGAGTGCATTCCACAAAAAACAATTTTTAATATTTCTAGGTAATATTATTAACTTTGAGTTAAAAGAACCGATAATGATCAAGCTATGATTAATCCATTTGAATCATAGACAACGTTTGACTACTGTGACTGAGGAACCAATTAAGGAATAATCATTCGCTTCATTGAGTGTATTCAAAGTGGAATGAATAACCTTGTGCCAAACTCTTATTTCAAGTTAGCTGTTATTCAATTTAGTTATAGACGCATAATATGATTGTTTAGAGTCCGACCGATCTTTATACAAATGCCGATTATAATTACTGTTTATTTTTTTAATTATATACATAGATTATACACAATTATACATGCATAATATATAAAAATTCGGTATATATTATACCTCCACCGACTATTTTTAGTTTAAGCAATTGGGTGGACGACTATTTGGATTAATTCTTCGTCTATATATATATAAAGTTGGTAAATATCCACATTTTGTTCCTTATTGTTCATAATTTGGAGTTAGGATAGTGTTTTGACATGTTTAGCTTGTTCGTTGTTTTCGTTTTTTTGTTTTGTTTTCATGTTAAGTTCGAATTTCTTTTTCTAGTGAAAGGAACATCATTCCCAAGTTTTAACTCTGGTCGAAGAAAAATTAAAGTTGTGATATAACGAGTTTGAACTGGAAAAATTCTAATGGGAAAAACTTTTCACACTCCTACCCGTATTTGTAACAAATTAAGTTAATATACTTGTATACGGTTAAAATTAGGCCTACCCGATTATGCTATTTGATCGAGAGCGCGGAACTGGATCGAGGGTCAGCCTCGTAGTGAACCAGATCAGAGCACGAAGACATGTAGCCAGTTCGAAGATCGAGATGCATGTCGAGATCGAGGCCAGCAGCGATCGAGACCAAATATGACAGACTTCGAGTAAAGCGCAGCAACGGGAAAGCGAGATATCCGTGATTGGCCGGAGATCATGGCGTAAATCTCGGAACAGATTAAATCAAGGGCAGTTATCTAGTTAATCATGGGATTTACTTCCGTAATTAGAATTGTACCGTAACTAGGACTCCTCTGCTATATAAAGAGGGCCCTAATCATCTTGTAAACACCTCACATTCACGAATATCAAAGCAATATAATATTTCTCAGCTTACTTTCTTGTTCATCAGCTTATTGTGCCTTTAACTATTCTTGCATAACTAGCTCGAGGGTGTCCGAGCTCGAGGGCTCTGTCCAAACGTTGGTGCTTTATATTATTGTCAATTTGCATCACTTATCTTTACGTTTATCAATTGGTATTAGGTGAAATTACATATCCTTAAAACCACATTATAAGTTTAATTGTTATCCAAATTTTAAGGTAAACAATTTGGCGTCCACCGTGGGGCTAAGGATAATAGTGATTGCCTAGTATTAATCCTCATAACACACACTGCTTTTACGCTTGTTCTCGTAAGTGTTTTTGATTTCAGGAATCGACATGTTGAACTCTCAAGCAGTACCCACTCACACACATATCAGCCTTGGTCTTCATAGTGAGAACGAACACATAGTCACCCTGAGAAATGGAGCACCTCTAATCAATCCCGACGTACCACAGGCCGTAGATCCAGTTGATGTCAGTTCTCGTGTCGCCATTCGTGGAGATTTATGCGCCGAACCTAAAAATAGCGTCCACAGAGACACTCGGGCAGCCGATCAAAACACACAGGATGGTGAAGAAGACGGGATTAGCCTTCGAATGATATTTGACATGTTACAAACTCAGCAGGCTGGGATAGCGCAACTCCAAAATCAGAATCGAGTGCCAAGCAGAATCGAACTCGATACATCACAGGAAGTTGTTCATAGTGCCGAGCCTGTACAGAAGAAATTGAACGATAATGGATCGGTAACTGACCTCGCCATCATGAAGATGCTCGAGGAGCTCACTAAACAGATTGAATCAGGAGAAAAGAAAATCGAGGCTAATGATAAAAAGGTGAAAACGTACAACTCACGGGTGCATCAAATATCGGGGGAACCCCCGATTCTGAAGGGTTTGGATTCGAAGAAGTTCGTACAGAAACCTTTCCCACCAAGTGCGGCTCCGAAACCCATTCCGAAGAAATTCCCAAGTACAATGGAACCAGTGATCCTAATGAGCATGTCACTTCTTATACATGTGCAATAAAAGGAAATGACTTAGAAGATGATGAAATTGAATATATTCTGTTGAAAAAATTTGGAGAAACTTTATCGAAGGGGGCAATGATATGGTACCACAATTTGCCGACCAATTCCATCGGTTCCTACGCCATGCTTGCTGATTCGTTCGTAAAGGCACACGCCTGAGCAATAAAGGTCGCGACTAGGAAATCGGACCTCTTCAAAGTGAGACAAAAGGACAACGAAATGCTAAGGGAATTCGTATCTCGGTTTCAGATGGAACGCACGGACCTACCCCCGATTACCGATGATTGGGTTGTCCAAGCCTTCACTCTAGGTTTGAACGAGCGAAGTTTGGTAGCGTCACGTCAACTAAACCAGAATTTGATTGAATATCCAGTGGTGACCTGGGCCGATGTGCATAATTGATACTAGTCAAATATCAGAGTCGAGGATGATCAATTGGAAGCCCCTTCCGGTTCCGTTTACCCAAATAGATCGGAAGGCATGATTCAAAGAGACATCGATAAAGAGCCCCGATCAAACAGAGATCGGTACCAACAATATAACGCAGATCGTAGAAACAACGGACCGGGACGTAATCTCGTTCAAAATGATTAAAGGAATGATCGAGGTAAAAACTCCTCGGGGCTCATGATTAAGGGTGGTTTCGATAAACATGTCGAGCCTAAAGAAGCGCCACGGTTATTAGAATACAACTTCAGCGTCGATGCATTGTGTATTGTATCATCCACTGGACGAATCAAGGGTACTAGGTGGCCCAGACCCCTACAGACCGATCCAGCCCAAAGGAACCTAATCAATTGTGTAAATACCATGGAACCCATGGTCACAGAACCGAAGACTGCAGACAGTTAGGGATGAGGTAGCTCGTTTATTTAATGAGGGTCATCTTCGAGAGTTCCTGAGTGACCAAGCTAAAAATCATTTCAGAGACAGGGATGCAAACAGGAAAAACAAACAGGAAGAACCGCAACACGTGATCCATTTGGTGGGGTCGATATTCCTCAAGGACTGATATTCAAACGCACCAAAGTGACGATCACAAGGGAGAAGCGTACCGGGGACTACTTACCATAGGATACCTTATCTTTCAATAATGAGGATGCAGAAGGGACAGAACAACCTCACAACGACACACGAGTAATATCTATCCTTATAAATAAAATTCAAGTTGAACGTGTGTTAATTGATCTAGGTAGCTCGACAAATATTATCCGATCGAGAGTCGTAGAGCAACTCGGCCTCCAGGATCAAATTGTGCCTGCAGCTCGGGTGCTCAACAGTTTCAACATGGCAAGTGAAACCACCAAAGGGGAAATCATGTTGCCAGTAAATGTCCAGGAAATAAAGTTCCATGTAATCGAAGGTGATACGAGATACAACACGTTGCTCGTGAGACCTTGGATCCATAATATGAGGGCGGTACCTTCAATGCTTCATCAAGTCTTGAAATTCCCAACACCGGAAGGAATCAAAACGATGTACGGTGAACAATCAGCAACCAAAGAGATGTTTGCAATTTATGAGGTAATACCAGTGTCGACACTACAACAAAGGGAACGGAATCAAAGGAAAAGCAAGAAGTCAAATAGCAACCACAGTCGCCAGCCTCGGCCAGATCGGAACAGCAGGAAACCTTCGAGAATGATGATTATGCGATACCTCAAACCTTTATAATTCTCGATGATTCCGATGCCACGAAGTCAACAGTCGAAGAGTTGGAACAAGCCATACTGATCGAGCATCTGCCCGATCCAAAGGTATACCTGGGCACGTGATTAACTCCCGAGCTCAGGGAAAAACTCATTAAATTCCTTATTAAAAATATGGATTGTTTTGCTTGGTCCCACCTTGACATGACAGGGATCCCACCGGAGATTACCACCCATCGATTGAGTTTGGACCCAAAGTTCAGACCGGTAAAGCAAAAGAGAAGGCCACAGTCCGAGGTAAAGTATGCATTCATCAAGGACGAGGTAACCAAACTTCCCAAAATAGGATCCATCCGGGAAGTAAAATATCCCGAATGGTTAGCAAACGTAGTCATAGTCCCTAAGAAGGGGAATAAAGTTAGAATGTGTGTAGACTACAAAGATTTAAACAAAGCATGCCCTAAGGACTCTTTCCCTCTGCCGAATATCGATCGCATGATGCGATGCCACAACCGGCCACGAAATCCTCAGTTTTCTCGATGCCTACTCCGGGTAAAACCAAATACAAATGAACCCGGGGGATCAGGAAAAGACTTCGTTTATTGCTAAGTACGGTACTCATTGCTATAATGTAATGCCATTTGGGCTAAAAAATACTGGTGCTACTTATCAACGCCTAGTAAACCGAATGTTTGAAGAACAAATAGGTAAATCAATGGAGGTTTATATTGATGACATGCTAGTTAAGTCCCTGCGCGCAGAGGACCATTTGACACATTTGCAGGAAACCTTCAACATATTGAGAAAGTACAACATGATGCTCAACCCCGAGAAATGTGCATTCAGGGTCAGTTCAGGCAAGTTCCTCGGCTTTATGGTGTCAAATCAGGAAATCGAGACCAACCTCGATAAAGTCAAGGCAATCAAACACATCACAGTCGTGAACAGCGTTAAGGCCGTACAAAGATTAACAGGGCAGATAACCGATTTAGGTCGGTTCATCTCTAGGTCTTCGGATTAAAGTCACAAGTTCTTCTCACTTCTCAAAAAGAAGAAGAATTTCACTTGGACCCCGGAATGCCAACAGGAACTGGAAGAGCTAAAGAGGTATCTTTGGAGCCCGCCATCGCTTCATACTCCAAAAGCAGACGGGTAGCTCTACTTATATTTAGCAGTCTCGGAAGTTGCGGTAAGTGGTGTCCTTGTTCGAGAAGAGCAAGGTACGCAATTTCCTGTTTACTATGTTAGCCGAACTTTAGGTGAAGCCGAGACCGGTACCCACACTTAGAAAAATTAGCGCTTGCTCTAATAAGCGCCTCTAGGAAACTAAAATCATATTTTCAATGTCACCCAATTTATGTCGTAACCACATACCCCCTTCATAACATTTTGCACAAGCCCGAGCTCTCGGGCCGATTGGCCAAATGGGCCATCGAATTTAGTGGGTACATATCGAATATCAACCCCGAACGGCCATCAAGTCTCAAATCTTAGCAGACTTCGTGGCCGACTTCACGTCAGCCCTCGTACCCGAAGTCGAAAAGGAACTTTTGATAAAAGCAGGTATGTCTTCGGGGGTATGGACCCTTTTCAAAGATGGTGCTTCAAATGTGAAGGGGTCCGGTCTAGGAATTTTGAAGCTGCCCACAGGATGTACAATTAGACAATCTATCAAAACCCCTAAGTTGACTAACAATGAGGCCGAGTATGCGGCCATGATTGCAGGTCTCGAGCTGGATAAAAGCCTAGGAGCAGAGGTCATTTAGGCCAAGTGTGATTCCCACTTGTGGTTAACCAAGCCAACAAGACCTTCGAGGTTCAAGAGGATTAAATGCAGAGGTACTTAGACAAACTGCAAGTAACCCTACACCGGTTCAAAGAATGGACCTTACAACATGTACCTCGAGAGCAGAACGGTGAGGTCGATGCCCTTGCAAACTTGGGGTCGTCAGTCGAAGACGGTGAAATTAGCTCGGGGACAGTCGTACAACTTTCAAAATCAGTAGTCGAAGAAGGCCACACCGAAATAAACTCCACAAGCTTAACTTGGTATTGGAGGAACAAATACGTCGAGTATTTAAAGAACGGGAGGCTTCCATCGGACCCTAAGGAGTCAAGGACTCTGCGTACGAAAGCTGCACGATTCACATTGGCCGAGGATGAAACGTTGAACAGAAGGATTTTCGATGGGCCGTTGGCAGTATGTTTGGGTCCGGGAGACACCGACTACGTCGTACGAGAAATTCACGAGGGTACTTGCGGGAACCATTTCGGTGCCGAATCACTGGTTCACAAGGTCATCCGAGCAAGGTACTATTGGGTCAATATGGAAAAAGATACTAAGGAGTTCGTTCGAAAATGCGACAAATGCCAAAGACATGCACCGATGATTCACCAGCCCCGGGAACAACTTTATTCAGTCCTATCCCCATGGTCGTTCATGAAATGGGGAATGGACATCATCGTCCCTTTGCCATCAGCCCCAGGTAATTATTTTATTTATGACTGACTATTTCTCTATGTGGGTTGAAGCACAGGCCTTCGAGAAAGTCGGAGAAAAAGAAGTCGTAGACTTCATTTGGGATCACATTATATGCCGATTCAGGATACCCGCCGAGATCGTATGTGATAATGGAAAACAATTTGTCGGCTGCAAAATAACAAAGTTCCTCGAAAATCACAAGATAAAAAGGATCTTGTCGACGCCATATCATGCTAGTGGGAACGGACAGGCCGAATCAACAAACAAGACCATCATTCAGAACCTAAAGAAAAGGTTGAACGATGCTAAGGGGAAATGGGGAGAAATTTTGCCCGAAGTCCTTTGGGCATATCGGACGATGACAAAATCCAGTAGGGGGCGTCGCTGTTCTCCTTAGTATATGGCACCGAAGCTCAGATCCCGGTCGAAGTCGGGGAACCAAGCGTCAGGTTTCGATACACAACGGAAGAATCAAATCACGAGGCTATGAACACAAGCTTTGAATTGCTGGACGAAAAATGGGAAGCCGACCTCGTTCGAATGGCCGCCCAAAAATAGCAAATTGAAAGATACTACAATCGAAGAGCCAATTTTCGACACTTCAAAATTGGGGACTTAGTTCTGAGAAAAGTCACCATCAACACTCGAGACCCAAATGAGGGAAAACTTGGTCCGAATTGAGAGGGACTGTATCAGGTCCTCGACATCATCTGAAAGGGATCTTATAAACTTGGCACGATGAACGGTGAACAATTGCCAAATAATTGGAACATATCACTCCTCAAACGATATTATTGCTAAGGTATGGTTTTCTCCTTCTTCATTTGTATTTTATACTAACTTATTGCAGGTGTTTGGTCGAAGACGTTGAAGCTCTCTCCGAAAACGAAGTCCTTCATTCTGAAAGCACGCGTTGTACTCTTTTTCCCTTCGACCGGTTTTTTCCCAAATGGGTTTTTCCGGCAAGGTTTTTAACGAGGCAACCATTGTTCGTGCTAACTTAGAGCAATTCAACAGTATCCAAGGCTTCTTTACAATCAACCTCGAATATTGGGGGGCATCACCCTCGGATGTTATGTTTTCAGGGAAAATGCTTCGTGTCAATGGGGTCTCGATAGGTAAATTATGTAAAGGGCCAAACGGTAAAATGAGTCGTGCCCATGTAGATTGCCCGAGCCCTAATGACAAAAACATGTACTCATGAATGATCCATTTTTTTCTTATCGGATGTTCCATGCCTTAGTGAAATTTCTACTTTACAATTTCATACTTACGATCTATTGCGGAAACTGGTTCAAGAGCCAATCGTACTTAAAACTCGAGCAATTAACCCCGTAATCGGGACTGCCGTCCGAAAATTGACATGCTCGAATTATTAAACTTACGATCTATTGCGGAAACCGGTTCAAGAGCCAATCGTACTTAAAACTCGAGCAATTAACCCCGTAATCGGGACTGCCGTCCGAAAATTGACATGCTCGAATTATTAAACTTCAAAATCATAAGACCTTAAAAAGGCAATCCTCGATTTTATAGGTCACGGCCACCCCACTCGGGGACTGACACTTCAAACAAGTTCGAAGTATAGTCGAGAAACAAGCCCAAAAGGCAAATATCAAGTTAAAGGCTATGACCAAACTAACACGGTTCGGAGACGTCCGAATTCTATAATCAAACAGGCCTTCAAATATTTCATAAAACCGGTTAGAAAAGGCTACCCTCGGCAAAGTTACAAAGGGTTTCGAAACATCAACCCTCAAAAACCTTAAGAGGTACCAAATTGTTCGAACTCTCGAACAAACTTATGCTAAGGCATAACAAAGTTTTTCGATAACACTGAATCCTAATGGGTATAGATTTATCTCGTGCTAAGGCATAATAACCTTTTATATGATTAAAACTTTTTAAGCCGAAAAAGGGAAAAAGCCGCTCTTTTAAGGCCATCTCGGCTCGATTCAAGAGCCTAAGGGCCATTATATTGTTGAGTTCGAGGATCCACCCTCACTTAACCGAAACCTAAGGGTTTTTTCTACTCCGAGTTCGAGCAAGTACTCACTCGATTATAGAGACTATACCAATCTGATTTCGATAAAATTTCGCAAGGCAACGAAGTAAGTCAAAAGTGTCACAAGATCTAAAGTATATCAGAACTATCATAAGGCGAAAGCAAAACAGAGTTTTCACAAAAATCAGAGACAAATCGGAAAGAAAAGGGATCCTTCATATATGCAAAAATATTTACAAAGACCACCTAGGGTCTTACACAAAAAATCCAAAAAAGAAGATAAAATTCTAAGTGCCTAATCTTCCGTGGGAGCCTCATCTTCATCTTCTCCTCCGATCCGCTCGAGCTCCCAGAGTCATCATCACCGGAAGAAAACAGCGCTCTAGTATCGGCCTCAAGTACTTTCGCGTTCTCGATATCGGCGGCAAGGTCGAAGCCACAAGCATGGATCTCCTCGAGAGTCTCTCTTCGAGATTGAAAGTTGGCATGCTCAATGGCCCAGTATGATCAAGTTTGGGATGTGTCAGTCGCTGCCTTTGCTCGAACTTGAGCAGCTTCAGCATCAACTCGATAAACGACCGCCATCGCCTCAAAGCCTTTATTCTTCCTGCCTCAGATGTGGCCTTTGCAAGCTCAACGGCGAACCGAGTCTCGAGCTCCTCAATTTTCTTGGCTCGTGCCAAGCTCTCCTCCTTCATGCTTTGGAGTACACGCTCAGCCGAAGATAGCTGGGCTCGAGCAGTATCTTTCTCCGAGGTGAGGCGGTCCATGTTCTGCGTTCACCCCGAAGTCTCTGCCTCCTTCATCTTGGCCTCCTCGCGAAGCTGCTCGATCTTCTCGAGCTTCTGCTGAACCTGCGGGATCAAAGTATTAGTCGTCATCAACGAATCGATACATCTAACTTCTAACAAAACTCTTCATTACCTGTTCGATCAGGTCGGTCTGCTCTTTTTGAGATTTGGACAGTTCAGCTCGGAGGTCCTTGATCTCCTCTTCTTTTTGCCCGCTAAAGAGTTTGAGGACATCTCTCTCCTCCGTGAGCCTTTTGAGATCGGCATCATATCGGTTCAGCTCGGCCCGGGATTTGGAAAACGCTTCTCAGTGAAGCATCATGGCCTATGGAGAAAGAATGGAAATCAGACAAAAGAAAATAAAGGCAAACATAAAACAAATAGCGGGATCTGAAGTCTACATGGTTCAGGAGTCGTTGAGGCTCACCGAATATGATCGATGCATCCAGATCAGAAACATCTTCGACCCCCGTGAAGCATCCACGGAATATGTCCTCCCCTTCGTGGGCCGTTCCAATATCAGGGGTCTCCATAGCCTGGGCCTCCTGAATTTGCCCCTAAAAATATGTGGGGAGGGGCGGCGAATCATCAATATCGATTGCCCTAAGCGTGGCGCTTGGAGCGTTCTCTCCTTTTCAGAGGGCCTTGGAACCAGATCTTCGGGCACGCTCGCCGATTGTTTGTCACGACGGGAGACATCTTCAACCTCCGATAACTCGGGGACTTTGCTCGGACCTTCTTCCGAGATCTCCTCGGTTCGAAGCTGAGCCTCCTCGACCATCACCGGCTCAGCTGCCTTTGAAGCTTTGGCGCTCCCCCTCTTTTGAGCTACTAGCTCGAAGGCGGCATCTTCTTTTTCCTCCCTTAATCGCTGAGCTACATCAGTAGGAAGGGCGGTAGTTTATTTCTTCGACTTGTGAGCATTGCTCTTCTTAGGCTTCGGAGTATCGGAAGGCGAGCTCCTTTTCCTCTTTTTCTCTTTCGACGGCTTCGGGATCGGGGGTAAAACCTCCTCCTCCCCGGACGAGGGCCTCATAACAGCATCTTTACCGAATCCTGCACGAAAGGGAGCTTGGTAAGTTTAAGAGGAAAATGTTTTTAGGCCATTAGGTATATAAAGGAGAAGGATTACCGTGATTTTTGTCCTCCCATCGGCCCCTTGCTAAGTCGCTCCATGAGCGCTCAGCGTACGAAGAGGTCGAGGCTAGGGTCCGAACCTAGCTCTCGAGGTTCGGAATCACGCCGGACATCCAAGCAATCGCTACATCACAGAAAGGGATGTTAGTAAGAGAAAATAAAGGAAATAAAATAGTAAATAGAAAGCTAGAGGAAGGATCGAACTTACGCTTCATGTTCCACTTCTTAGGAAATGGCATTTTCTCGGGCAGAATTAGGTCTAAAGTCTTCACTCGGATAAATCGACCTATCCACCCTCTGTCCTTGTCCTTGTCTATGCTCGAGAACAATACCTTGGTAGCTCGATGCTGGATCTTTATCAGTCCATCTTGGAAAAGACGAGGCCTATACAGTCTGATGAGATGATCGAGGGTGAAAGGTGTTCCTTCCTTTTTGTTCGCAAAAAATCAGAAAAGAAGGACGATCCGCTAGAAGGAAGGGTGGATCTGGCCTAGGGTTATCTGGTACTAGCGGCAGAAGTCGAGGATGATGGGGTCGGCATGGCCCAGCGTGAAAGGTTAAGTGTATTCACTTAGGAACCCATTTACGTGGGTAGTGATATCTTCCTCAGGGGTCGAGACCACCACCTCTTTCTTGTCCCAATTACAGTCTTTTTTACCTGCTCGAGGTCTCTCTCGGTTATCGAGCATATGTATCTCGATATTGGTTCGCACTGGCCAGGAACGGATGAGGTTTTCTCGACTTTGAAGTCGAAAGTGAGGTCACACCCTCCCTCAGGAACACATTCCTCAGGGTGCGGGTCCACCAGCGGTTTATCACCGGTCGGCCGCGATGAAGAGGCTTTTTCTTTTTGAGGAACAGTTTTTGATGTCTTCGCCATTTTTATGTAAAGAAAAAAGAAGAGGACAAGGTTTTGTGTTTTGGAGAAGGGTTGGCAACAGAGCAGAACGAAAAGGTTTAGAAGATGTGAAGAGCTTTGAAGATTTGCAGACAAACTTGAAGAACACCAAGAGATTCTGAAGATTAGTAGTAGAAAATTCCAAAGTAAAGTTCGAGGAAGCGAGAAGAAGACCTATTTAAGAATTCACGGCGACGGTTCAAAGGCACTAGTGGCCGACCACCAACTGACACTCATTAATGATTTTGGGAATGGTACCGACACGATGCTTCGGTCGCTTCTGTCGCTTACATTACGAGGGTGACATCATAACTGGTTGAGATATAAAATCGAAGGCTCAGTTCGTTTCTTCTCATTACACTCCAAGAAACGAGGGGACTATCTGTATACGGTTTAAATCAGGCCTACCCAATTATATTATTTGATCGAGAGCACGGAATTGGATCGAGGGTCAGCCTCGTAATGAATCAGACCAGAGCAGGAAGACATGTAGCCAATTCGAAGATCGAGATGCCTGTCGAGATCGAGGCCAACAGCGATCGAGACCGAATATGATAGACTTCGAGCAAAGTGCAGTAACGGAAAAACGAGATATCCGTGATTGGCCGGAAATCATGACGTAAATCTCGGAACATCAAATCAAGGGTTGTTATCTAGTTAATTAGAATTTACTTCCATAATTAGAATTGTACCGTAACTAGGACTCCTCTGCTATATAAAGAGGGCCCTAATCATCTTGTAAACACCTCACATTCACGAATATCAAAGCAATATAATATTTCTCAGCTTACTTTCTTGTTCATCAACTTATTGTGCCTTTAACTATTCTTGCATAACTAGCTCGAGGGTGTACGAGCTCAAGGGCTCTGTCCAAACGCTGGTCTGCTTTATATTATTGTCAATTTGCATCACTTAATTTTACATTTATCAATTGATATAAGGTAAAATCACATATCTTTAAAACCACATTATGAGTTTAATTGTTATCTAATTTTAGGGTAAACAATTCTATCAACGTTAAGAACAAGTTTGAAGAAAGAATGTGTATGAAGTAATTATGGTTAAGAAAAGACTTTACACTTGTTGTTTTCTAATTACAACCTACAGATTTTGAAGGAATTTAAAAAATCAAAAACTTCTTTAACTTCTTTCCTCCACTATTCCTGGACCATTCCGGTCCAAAATTTTTAATTCAAAGTAATGAAAAATCGTATATACAGTTGAACCTCTTTATAATAGTTTTGTTTGTTCCGAATATTTTTAGATGTTATAGCGAAGTGCTGTTATAGAGAATATGTGTTATAACATAATATGAAATTTGGTTTCGGAAAAGCTTGACTTTTATAATAAAGTATTATTATATAGTGATACTGTTACAGAGTGGTCTGACCGTAGAAGGGTTACTTGAATTGATATCAAATTTCCATAAGATACGCCTAGAAGATGGGCTTGATTGATGTTAAAATGGACGGAACCTTCAAATATTAGTTTGTTTAATTCGTTGACTACCAACAGTGAAAATTTCTTTGCAAGCACTTTCCTCAATTAACGTAAACAAAATTTATTTTTCAAAATCTTGCAGATTTTATTACGCATATTCTAGATCTCGAATATTAAACTAATAAGTCATTTTTCCTTTACGGCTTGTTTGGATGGTTGTTACATATTGTATTGTATCGTATTATCACCTTAAATATAATGTTTGTTTTGATTATTACTTAAATTTTATTGTATGGTATCGCTAAATCCATTATTTCGTAACAATGAAAAGTGTCACTTTATGGAACGACGGTTTTGGTGCAGTGACATCGTTTCCTTTTTTTTCCCTCTCATCTTGCCCTTCTTTATTATTAAATAATTATATTTTATCCTTTACCCTATTTTTTTATATAATAATTCTACTCCTTATCTTATTTTTCTTAGTAATATTGCAAGTTTATTATTTATATTGTTGATGCATGACATCATAAAACGACGATAAATAATACAATATATCCAAACATATATTTCATCAAACAATACAATATAATATAGTACATTATGAAACGATATATAATAACGATTCAAACAAGTTGTTAGGGAGGCAAAGCAAACTAACGCGGAGAGAAAGCACTATAAACTTGTATGGAGTAGGTTATTTATCAATTGTCACTTCGGCTCTTCTCGGTATTGGTTGCTCTTTGTTGTGATATTGAATATCAAAAGAACAATTATAATTCCTAGATAATCAAAAAATTTGTTATAAATAGAATTGTATTTTTGGTGAATGTCTATATTTAGAGAGATTCTAGGGTTCATTGCTTGGTGGCTAAGTCACCCTCTCCCTATAAAAAGAGGGTTTTATTCCATTATAATTCATCCCAAATCAATAAGAATTCTCTCCCTCTACTTTTCTCTGCAATACTCTTCTTCTTCTTTTATTGTTTTATAACACGTTATCAGCACGAGACTCTAACCAATTGAGTAGAAGCTTTGGAATTGAGCATAATGATTGTCAATTATTCCATGAACTCCCTTCATGATTAAATTCTGGATTTAAGGTAAGTATTTTGCCGTATTTTTCTCTTTTATTCTATACTTTGACTTTAAATACAAGCAAAGACAATAAAGTTTGATTATTACTCTAATGGAGTTTGTAAGAAATTATAACCACCTGAAGTGGTAAAATTTCTATGCCTCGCCATGATCAAATTCATGAATGATTGTGGGCAAAGAATTGAAATCCCGTCCCATTGAATTTGCTCCATTCCCATTCCCTTAAGAGAATGTGATAGCAGTATATGATAAGTCTGAAAGAAGACAAAATTATTACTATGAATGTATCAATGGATATGGACGTGGCAATAGACGAAATTATAATCGTCATCATTTGTGATAATGAGAACAATAAGGATTCTCAAAAGCACGTATAGATGATTATGGTCCATTCATGATGTGAATGTGACAACATCTGATTTATGAATACATATTCATTCTTCAAAGAATATGAACGTGCTAGTGGTAGTGAATATACCGCACTCACCTCTAAAAGGATGTTTGAGATGATATAAGAAAATAAAGTTATTATTATGGCATGAATGGTCATTGGTCACGTACCTATTGTACGCCAAAATATTTTGGCATTGTGATTGTTAAAAGACAACGGTAATGCAAGAAACAGATCTTGCATATAATTTTGACCACAACCATAATGGTATAACTTTCTCTTTAAAAGATATATTCACCATATGGATGTTGATGAATATGTGGCAGTACCAAATTAATTGAGAGCTCCGGAAGAGCCAATTATTACTATTTTGGAGAAACACAATTGATTACCAATAAGGTATTGTGTTGTAGTAAGTCTCAAAGAAACTTATTCAGTTTCCAAAGTATACGCGAAAACGATTGATTATATTGAGACTATAAATAAAGGAAAGATTTAATATCTTCTATTACTACAACTTGTAGCGGGGTAATATGTATGTGAAAAGCTACCCGCTTTGTTCTCCAGTTTGTACTACACAAATAAAACCATACCACAATAAAGTGGATGTTTATTGATATAAAAATCCATATCATAATAAACTCGGAGTTTATTGATAATTACACACGTCATGGTGTAAACCTGAATTTTATCAATATTGATAATTTATTCGGTTGGCATAATTGGTTTAGCCATATTAATTTTAGTATGATGTGCAAAAATAAAAGAGAATTCACACGGGTAAATATTAAAGAACTAGAAAGTTCTTTACGAATTCTCTTACATTGCTTGTTCTCATTAATTAATAGACCAATTAAAATTGGGATTGAATCCCATGAGTGCTGGAAATATCAAAGGTGAATATGGGCCCATTCACCTGCCATGTATACCACATAAGATGCATCTATGAGATGGTTACATGTGCAATTATTATTGACCCGCAACCTGGTGTTTGCGAGGTAACTTGCTCAATAATTTAATATAGAGCATAATTTTCAGATTTTTTATTCAAGATAGTTCTTCTTGATAAGTTGGTTTACATCACAGTTGGTTTAGCAAAATGATTTATTGAATGCTTTCACTTAATAGCTAAACTATTGCTTATGAGAACAAAGTTATATATATCAGTTTGATATACGTTATATACGAAAGTATATTATTTTCTCCCCTCACAAGTGGTTCAGGGTCAGGAACCAAATAATTCCATCTTATTATTATTGATGTGCGATGTATATTATGATTAACACCATAACGCACAAAGATGGGTTCTCAAAGTTGAGGAAACAAGTTAGTTTTTCTAACATGAGGGGGAGACATGATAAACAGTTGAGAAAAAGTTACGTGGAATGAATTATCATTTGTACATCTAGATCCTCGAATAAGATAATATGAACTTGAAGTTCATAAAAGGATAATTCATTTGCAATATATTGCAAAGCATGCCAGACGCATTTGCTGACCCAAAGAAAGTAACTATATTCTCATTGCAAATGCTCCTATTAAGTCCTAGAAGGACAAAGTCTATGGTACGCTTAAAGCGTATAGACAAATCGGTTTCAAATAAACTTCTTGATAAAGAAGATGAGCAAATGATCAAAATGATCATAATAAAGGAGGCAAGTGATCTAGAAGATCACATGACATAACACTTCATAAAATCTCATGAGAGATTCAAGTACCTGAATATATGAATGAAGAGATCTCTATGTTATGTCTTTATGAAAAATAAGGAGGTTGGAACCGATATAAAATGTTTGTCGACGACATCTATAATAGCGCTAAATATATATGAGGATCTTAAGTCTGGAGAAACAATTCAAGTAGAATTTGGTTTCATATGAAAGACATGTAGTTTTGGACCTGCAGTTCAAACACTTGAAAGTATAAAGTCAATGGTATGTGCAATCAGTTTTCGATATCTTATATGTCTAGCATGACATGAAAACTTGATATGCATCTAAAGTCTATTATATGGCTTATATGACTTAACAATCCCTGAAGGATTTAAATTGCTTAAAGCATATAGAATTCATGGTCATGAAGTACTACATCCTCAGTGCAATTTGTGCACAAATGTATCTTGCTATAACTATATGCATGATAATATGATAGCAAGAGTTTTCACCTCTATGTGAAGATACTGAACTGACGATTCCAACAAGATCATATGAAGACAATTCATCTCTATCAAGAATGATGATTTCAAGGTGCAATATATTCATTCAAGTTAATATGGCTGATTTCTTTATCAAATCTCTACCAAAGATCTTTTGAAGATGGTGCACAAGATTGGAATGCAAATGCTTAAAGATGTGAATTGATGCTTTCATCAGGGGGAGTTAATACGCGTTGTACTCTTTTTCCCTTACAAGGTTTTGTCCCACTGGGTTTTCCTTGCAAGGTTTTTAACGAGGCAACCAAACGGCGTATTGTTAGATATGTGTACTCTTTTTCCTTCTCTAGAATTTTTTTTCCACTGGGTTTTATTTTAGTTAAGGTTTTAACGAGGCACATTATCTGTTGAATAGACATTCAAGGGGGAGTATTATAAATAGAATTGTATTTATGGTGAATGTCTATATTTAGAGAGATTCTAGGGTTCATTGCTTGGTGGCTAAGTCACCCTCTCCCTATAAATAGAGGGTTTTATTCCATTGTAATTCATCCCAAATCAATAAGAATTCTCTCCCTCTACTTTTCTCTGCAATACTCTTCTTCTTCTTTTATTGTTTTATAACAAAATTATTATTACTATATTATGTAACTTGTCGGTGAATCAAATGACTCGTTAGTATTTTGAATGGCTGCTAAAATAACTTGATCTTTTGCTTTTTTAAAGTAGTGAATGAAATGTCTCCTAAAGTTGGAAGAATTTCCATTAATAAACATATAGAGTGGGTTTATTCTGTATTTGGAATAATTCTATCACTTTTATTATGAGAAATCGTAGCCTTTTTCAGTGCTAGCTGAACATATGATAATAACTTAGTGCAACATTGAATAGAAATACCATCAAAGGATGTGGTGCAGTGGATGAGACTGCTCTTCCCTTAATCAGAGGTTTCGAGTTCAAGCCCTGGTTATGGAAAAATCCTTGGTAGGGAGCGCTTCCCCCCGAATGGAGCCCTACGTGGAGCGAATCCGGATATAGTCGGGCTCCAATGCGGGTACCGAACACCGAGTGAGAAACCAAAAAAAAAAAACATTGAACAGAAACAATGATGGACCTATGTGGGCGCTCGAGCAAATAAACTCTTTTTCTCTCTTTTCTTCAAACCTTTTGTTGGTGAGCACTCATGACTTTAAAATATTCAGTCTAACATTAAATACGTATAATCTCCCATCCTCCTGACCGGCGAGTTTGCCAAATACTTTTTTCCAAATTTAAGGTGTTTGGCCAAACTTTTAGAAGCCAAAAAACACTTTTGAGTAACAGCAAAAGTTATTTTTGAGAAGTTGAAAACAATAGAAAGTATTATTTTAAAAAATATTTTTGAAAAAATACAATTAGAAATACTTTGCTTCGAACGTTGTTAGGAAAGATAAATTGGAAAGCCGGACGAAATAGCCCTCTCTATACTAAATGGATCCAGTATTTTAGAACTGGTGGTGGGAACCGAACGAAATCAAAGAAGGCCTTAGCCCTTAGAATCGAATTCTAAACAAGCGTGGTGCTCAAATTTAACTCAAAAATAAAAAAGGTTAGACTCCGATCAAGAATATTGTGTTGGAAGGCATGACGTGGATCGCCAACATGTCTTATTTTGTCCTCTAGAAAGTGATATGCTTCTTTTAAAATTAATTGCTATTCAAAAGTGTTACTCCATCCGGTCCATAATAAGTGACTAATTTGCTTTTTTATTTTGGTCCAAAATAAGTTTCCATTTATATAATCAAGAAAAAATTCAATTTGTATTTTCAAAAATACCCTTATGTACGTATCCCTAAAAAGTCGTTTACTCCTCACATTTGAGAAGAGAAATAAGTGCTACTATAACTATGCTGCAACATTTAATTAAGGGTAGTTTAGTCACACTATCTATTTTTGTTCAAAATTTAGTATTTCTTTAATAGGGTGCCCAAAACAAATTAGTCAATTATTGTGAACCGAGAAAGTAATGGATTAGGTAAATAGATTAAGAGCTTAGCCAAGGCTATTAATTAGATCGGAGGTTGAGTAGTTGGAATTTGGCAAGAGGAGTGTAGAAAGAGGAAAGAAAGTAGATGAACCAATCATGTGGATAAAAAATGACGAAACTACAAAAAAGATAGCCAGTACCAGTACTCACGTGGGTAATGACATTTGGAAATATTAGAAGCCATTTTTTGTCAGCAAATATTATGCTAAAGAAAAGCTTTAAAAAGTCATACTACTAATTACAGTACAGTATTCTAGTGAAACTAAGCAGGCACAGGGGACACCTTATTCTTTGTATATAATATAAATAAAAAAATGAAATTAATCTATAAAGATGAAAGGCTTAAATCAACAATGGCCCAAAGTTTGGAGTTTTGGTATGACTTGCTCCTTACAATTTTAAAAAATAAAAGCCATGAAATCAAGATTTCAGATCTAATTAAGCAAACTACTTTCCATTTTTTTGAAACCAACATTCCACCTCACTGCCATCTTCTTCTTCTTCTTCTTCATATCATCATTTTCCTTAAGTTTTTCTCAATTCTCATGATGTTTTTGGCAGGTAGTTAGGTATCCTTTCTTTGCTTTTTTTTCTAAATCTATAAATACCATCATGAGAAACCATTAGAACATAAATTCAGTTCAACTCCCCCATTCTTGGAACCAAAAAAAGTCCCATTTTTGCAATTCTTGAAGTAATCTCTGTGGCAAATTACCAAAAGGGGATCTGATTATTGTTTGAAATCATTTTTCCCATCTAGAGATTGGGGAGTTAAAGAGATCTAAGGAATAAAGATCACATTTTTATATTCAACTTCATCAAATTCTTAGATTTGGAGTTCAAAGTTAGCACCTTTAGGGTTTTGTTTTCACCATCACTAGTAACTGTCAGCACTCAGCACTGTGGTAATTTTTTTTCTTGTTACCTGTAATGGTTAAATCATCTGTGAGCAGAATGTTAGCAGGAAATGGCTTGTTTTATCCAATTATTGGCTTTGCATCATTTATTGCTTTCCTATATTTGTCCTTTGGGGACTTGTGGGTTAATTACAGTAAAGAAATAAATCTCAGTTTTGTGGAGAGGAATGGGACTCAGTTCTATGTTGATGGTAAAGCTTTTTATGTAAATGGATGGAATTCTTACTGGTTAATGGATCATGCTGCTGATTATAGTACTAGACCAAGAATTAGAACTATGCTTCAAGCTAGTGCAAAGATGGGTCTTACTGTTTGTAGAACTTGGGCTTTCAATGATGGTGGTTACAATGCTCTTCAGATTTCCCCTGGCAAATTTGATGAAAAAGTGTTCAGGGTAAGTAATATCTTGTTTTTAGTATGAGTTGGATAATTATGTATTTCTACTTTAGTGCTAAGCCTTTTTAGAGCAATTATTACATAATTCTTAGTTAATAATGATCTCTTGTATATATATATATATATATATATATATATATATATATATATATATATATATATATATATATATATATATATGATCTCTTGTTACTATTCTTGTTGCTTTATTTTCACCGTTCCTTAATCCGAGCGTCTATCGGAAATAGCCTCTCTAACTTGATAAGGTGGGGGTAAGGTCTGCGTACACACTACTCCAGACCCCACTTATGGGATTACATTGTTGTTGTTGATCTCTTATAAACTATTGTTAGTTAGATAAATCTGATTCACCTAATCAAAAGTGTGATTGGCTTAATTTTTAAAATTACAAACACGAAAACTACACCCAATCCGCCGTTTTCCATGTTCCTTTTGGTTTATCCTTAGAACATAAGAGTTGCCCCAACCATTGACTCCACAAGTCTTCTATTTAATGTAGTAGATTTTGTGATCGTACATTTCTTCAGTAGTTTCTGGTCCATAGACTGTTGTTACTTTCTGGATCTACTACCTCTCGAGTAGCTTACTCCTAGCTCTTGTTCTGAAAATTATCTACATATTTTCTCCCTCCGGCTTCTTTAATTTAACATAGCAATCTGTTGCTGCAGGCATTAGATCATGTTATTGCAGAAGCCAGAAGAAATGGAATTAGGCTGATACTCAGCTTGGTTAACAATCTACAAGCATATGGTGGGAAGACTCAATATGTAAAGTGGGCATGGGAAGAAGGTGTTGCTTTAAGCTCTTCCAACGATTCGTTCTTCTATGATCCATCTATCCGCCGTTATTTCAAAAATTATGTCAAGGTAATTTTCCTTTGAAATGGTTTTCCGTGGATAACCTTGTGCTTTCTGCTGTGGGTATTTCCAAATGCGGCAATGTTGTATTTTATGCGAACACGACACATTACATCCATCTAAAACTTGGTCTTTTTCTGTATTAGTCGCATAGCTTTTGATTAAGTTGGAAATGTTATTTATTTCACGAGTTTGAACCGATGTTTCCTATTCGAGACAATATTATGAAGGCCTTAAAAAGCTATTTATTCCATGAGCTTGTACGTCTATTTTCTATTCGAGACATTATTATAGAAACCGTCTATGTATTTGCTTTTGTTTCAAGTAACTCCTGTACTAGGATTTCCAAAATTTTGAGTATCTAACTTGAGATAGACCTTAAATCAAATAGCTCCACTGATTCTGAAGTGGTGAGTTATGGGGATTGAGAAGGCTGTCGGGCTCCTCAGTTGTAGTTTCCTAGGCTGAATAAACTTCCAGTACTTTCAGAAATGTTTATAAATGAGTTATATCGGTTTTCTGAATTTTGTCATCTGCTTTGTTTGTCCTCAAAATGAGGCATTTGCTTTCTGATCTATTATAACCCCTTGTAATATGTTTCGAGGATTACAAACTAGTCCAAATATTAGACCATGCCATGAGCTGAGCTTTTGTAAGATCTTCTGTCTGCACTCACATGCAACGTCCTGGTGTTGAATCAAAGTTACTGTCTATGCTAAAGTACTGACCTAAGTCATCATTCCATTTCATCTTCCCAGACAGTGCTGACAAGAAGGAACATATACACCGGTATAGAGTACCGGGATGATCCCACCATCTTCGCATGGGAGCTAATTAATGAACCTCGCTGCATGACCGATCCTTCTGGTGATACACTCCAGGTAACTTCGACCTCATCTCAATATTTAAATGTTTGAACAATAGAGCGGTCCATCATTTAGTGAGGCCGTTGTCCAGTTTATCAAGCAGAAATCTGTTTTTGTTGTTCTAATCTCAGCAGTTCAAGATGATTTTGGTTTAGAACAAGTCATTCAATTATGTCATGACTGAGCTCAACTACTTGTTGTCCTGAGCTTTTGGGGCCTAACTTTTTCATCCATCCCAAAAAGATTGATACCTTTTGTATTTGGAGATTATTTAATTTAACAAAACCCCCTTACCAATATAACTTACTATGACTCCGCTTTATATAAAAGCTGATGTTTTATTAGGTGAGAAAAATGTGAAGGGACATGTGGAACTCTTACCATCTCATTTAATTGTTTGTAATTTTGGTACTTTACATATAACTAGCTTATGTGTCAAAAATACTCAATTGTTTCTTGAACTCCATGTCTAATGAAACACCTTAGATAAAATGGGACAAGGGAGTATTTATTACTGTTTATTGATATTCAAATCATTATTAGTGTGTGGGTCCTCGATGCGTATGAGGGATGTTATTCATTTGACATTTCTTGTACACTACCTGCATTTGTGATTGCCATCTTAAAATATTAGCGCGCGCATTTGATTTAATAAAGGAAAAGATTATTAGCATGATTGCATTATCGTCATCGGTTGCAACGTTTACTAAAGGAATTCATATTCATGTCTTATCAAAAAAAAAAGGAATTCATGTTCATTCTCTTTTAGATTTGTTCTAATGGCATGTTGAATTCGAAACTCTGAACATTGCTTCTTCATAGTTCAGAATTGCATACCTACATTTGGCATTTGAATTACCGAGGGTGGTTTCTTTTTTTCCTTCTCTTTGTAGTAAATTTTCAGCAAATGATTTTTGGGGAAGTAGACTCTGCTTATTTATCGCCGACCCCAACTTGTTTGGGATTGAGGCGTAGTCTTTGTTGTAGATTCTGCTTCTTTACACATTTATGTGGGTATGCATTAATAGCATGACGCCAAATTGCAGGACTGGATAGAAGAGATGTCAACATTTGTGAAATCAATTGACAGGAAACATCTGCTCACAGTGGGCCTCGAAGGATTCTATGGTCCTAGAAGTCCCAAAAAATCAATTGCCAATCCAGAAGTTTGGGCAGCTGATCTTGGATCCGATTTTATCCGCAACTCTATACTTTCAACTGTTGATTTTGCCTCCGTACACGTATACCCAGACCATTGGTAAGCTTTACATTATGCTTAATTTCGTGAATTAGTGCTAAATAAGAGAAGAAAAAGGGATAAGGCATTCAAATAGTTGGAAAAGGATTTATATATATCTTCAAATTTAAAACCAAGAGAAATTTTCTGTAGGTTTCACCACAAAAATTTTGAAGAGATGTTGAAATTTGCGGCCAAATGGATGCTTTCTCACATAGAAGACGGTGACAGGGAACTGAAAAAGCCAGTCCTGTTTACTGAATTTGGTTTGTCAAATGATAACGAGGATTTTGAACCAGCTCAACGTGATAGATTCCTCAAAATGGTTCTTGATGTTATATACAAGTCTGCAAAGAGAAACAGGTCGGGGGCAGGATCATTTTTCTGGCAATTCCTTGTTGAAAGAATGGAACGGTTCAATGACGAATATGGAATTGTTCCATGGGAGAATCCATCAACGTATCGATTAATTACAGATCAGTCGTGTAGGCTGGCCAAAGTTCAGGGTCTACTGTCAACACAAGCTGAGCATTTAAAGAATTTTTGTGCCCCGAGGAACTAATAAACTTTTTTTTTGTTTTGGAAAAAGAAAGTTTACATATTATTATGAAAATACTCCAGCATTTTTCTTCTGAAATTCATTCTAAGGGAAGAACTGTAGGACATAGGTTTACTCATTGTATTTCTCACGTTATAGATATGTAAAATTTTCATCAAATCAAACACATGCAGATTGTTCTCACACTGCTTCATTTTCTCAGATTGGAAAATATATCAGTACTTGAATTTCTGTAAGTCTCCATCACAAAATCTTCGATGGGAAAAAGAAAAAGGTGCAACAGTAAGAACTAATCCACACTTGGGTTTACGCCAAATCAATATGTGCATGACATGTGTTAACATATAGACTTAAATCATTTAATTATGATTAACTAATATGTATTCTTACCACATTAAACTCTGAGTGCAAATAAGTATTTCTACAGGTGGCAATTTAAGCCCAAACACATTCAATCTGCACAATCCGTCCAAGGTTGGGCTGCTCATTGACGCACTCATTGAACTCAGCCCATCTTGACCTAGTTCATCTCTGTCCATCTAAAGGGTAAAAATAGCACGGTCTAGCCAATTTTCGGACTGGTCATTCAAAAATAGCAAGCATTTACCAAGTCAATGAAAAATAACCACTATTTTGCTGCAACAGAGACCGGTCCAGCATAATATACTGGAGTTCGGTGCACTTGTGTATGAACTTCGAGCATATTATGCTGGAACTCCAACACACGGAAAGTTCCAGCATAATATACTGGAGATTCGAGCACTTGTGTATGAACTTCCAGCATATTATACTGGACCGGTATCCTTTGCTGGAACTCCAGTATATTATGCTGGAGTTCTAGTGTGCTTATGCTGGAATTCCATCATATTATGCTGGAGTTCTAGTGTGCTTATGCTGGAACTCCATCGTATTATGCTGGAGTTCCAACATACTTATCCTGGAACTCCAGTATAATATGCTAGAGTTCAAGTATACTTATGCTGGAACTCCAGCATAATATACTGGCGTATTTTTCGGGTTTTGAACAGTGTTTTCGCTCAGATTTTTCTTTACGTGAAAAGTGGCTAAATTTCGATTACTTTTGATACTGGGCTATTTTTGAACGACCACTTGTAAATCTGGCTATTTTTGAATTTCTCCCTCTAAAGGTGGTCTGATTTTTAGCCCAAATTAATCCATGAGCAACTTTGCTAAAATATATTTAAAATACTTTTTTGTTTGATATATTTATTATATATGACCATAACAAAGAAAAAATGTCTCATTTAATAACTAAACAATTCATATGGAAATAACACATTAATTAAAACTTGGTAAGAGTTGGGCGATTTGAGCTATGACCCAAATTTCAGCCCATTTTAACTCAACTCATCTCAGCCCAAGTAACTTTTGGACGGGTATCACGCCACTTATTGACTCATTCTATTTTGACTCGTTCAAAATCAGTCCAATCTGTCAATTTGTCACTCCATCAGTATTTCCTTCCTAAGCCCATCTCCAACCTTACCCCATTTCCTCATAATGGGGCAACTTTTGGGGTAATGAAGCTCCAACCCTCCCCCATTTTTGCCCCCAAAATGGGGGATGAATAGTGTTCCCTCAAATATGGGGGTACACTATTCATCTCCCCCATTACTATTCATGTATATTTTATTATTATTTTATTATTTATTCTTTTAATTTATCTCTTTATATATACCTAATTATATTTATGTAATATCTTTATAATATTAATTTTACATCTTAACTTTGGCGTATTAATTTTCGTGCATTTATTATTTTATGTAAAATTGTAAGTTAATTTTATTATAAGTTATAATTGTACAAAAAATATATAATCATCTCAAAAAATGAATGGTACAAATATAAAATATTAGATGTTGCTAAAATTGAAAGGTGCGAATATAAAATATTAGATGTTGCTAAAATTGAAAATTGAAAATACATTAAAATTGGAAATACATGACAATTGANATATTTTATTATTTAACTCTTTTAATTTATCTCTTTATATATACCTAATTATGTTTATGTAATATCTTTATAATATTAATTTTACATCTTAACTTTGGCGTATAATTTTGATAAATTAATTTTCGTGCATTTATCATTTTATGTAAAATTGTAAGTTAATTTTATTATAAGTTATAATTGTACAAAAAATATATAATCATCTCAAAAAATGAATGGTGCAAATATAAAATATTAGATGTTGCTAAAATTGAAAGGTGCGTGATCTTAATGCACCAATTCAAGATGATTTGGAAGGTCCACCTCCAACGGTAGAAATGGCAGTAGATGAAAATCAACGATTTTAAGAATTTTTAGCTCGACATAGAAGAATTAAGGACAAAGATGCTCATTTTGCACTTCGTAATGCATTAATAGATCATTTATGGGAGAATACTAAAGGTTGAAGTTGAATATTTATGTAGTATTTCGAATGAATTTTATCGTTATGTAATATGTATCTAATTAATCTTGTATCGCAGTGATTTTACTTTTATTTGAATTATTAGTTAATCTATAATAATTGCTTATAAATTATATTATTTAAAATTTCATGGAATTGTTTTAATGGAAATTACAAATTAATGAAAATAAAAGATGGAATTTGTTTAATGGAAATTAAAAAATAAAATTGAAATGAAAGATAATAATATAATATAGAAGAAAGAGAAGAATATAAAAAAGTTTGGGGGAATAATTGGGAATGGTTGAAGTAAGTTGTCCCCAAAATGGGGAAATCCTCATTTTGAGGACCAAAAATGGAGTAAAGGTTGGAGATGCCCTAAACCAATAGTTCGATGAGAAATACATGGACCATGTAGTATTGGGTCAGACTTTGGTAAAACTCTAGAATATGTTTGACTCTGTTGTCCAAGTAGTCCATTCTTCTTATATTCACTCAATGTTGTTTTAAATCGGGAAACTTACATAAATATACCCAAAAAGGTATTATTTACCAATAACTAAATTTTTAGTAATGGTATCAAAAATAACAAAAAATAAATTATCAATAATATAGAATATTCAAAAAGCATAGGCAAAAAAAGATTTGTTTTAATGGGTATTATTGTGATTCGTTGAAAACACATAGATGAGGCAATACAAAATTTAAGGAAGTTTGAAGGTGAATTAGAATAGTTTGGGGACAAAATGATAAAATTCATTATCAATGATATACAATATTAAAATAATTATACAAAAAAGAATTTTTTTTCGATAGGTATGATTGAAATTCGTTGAAAACACATAGATAAGGCAATATACACAATTGAGGAAGATTGGAGGTGATTTGGACTGGTTTAGTATCAAAATTCATAGTTAAATCGAATTTAAAAATTCTTCTGCGACACATGTACCACACATATCTCACACACATCTATGCATGGATATACATGTGATACATATATGATATATATGTAATACATAGTATGATACACATATCATTTTTTTCTATGTTCATCTTCTACTTCTAGTTCTCAATTCAAACCACCTCAAAATTTCATCAAATCATCCCAAAACTAAGATTTAAACTCATGTATCCAATCTATTCTAATAACACCCACTTAAAAGAAAGCAAAAAATTTAACATTTCTTTGACTATAAATAGCTAATTGGCTAATATTGATAGAATTTGACTATTATTGATAATATTCTATAACAACAACAATAACAACCCAGTGTAATCCCACAAGTGGGGTTTGGGGAAGGTAGTGAGTACGTAGACCTTACTCCTACCCCGAGGGAGTAGAGAGTCTATTTCCGAAAGACCTCGGCTCAAGAAGGCGAACAGAGATAGTAAGTCAGTATCATCAGCAGAAATCATAGAAATAATAACAGCAACATAAGGACCAGAAAATAGATGAAAAACAAAAGCATTAACAAGTAAATAAAACCCCGTCCTATGTAAAACGGAAGAATAGTATGAAAACTTAACCACTAGCAGTCTAAGATAAAATCCTATTAGACTAGTCTCCCACACGGTACGAAGTAGAAAAAAGCTCAACTACCTCCTAACCTACAACCCTAATATTCGACCTTTACACCTTCCTATCAAGGGCCATGTCCTCGAAAATCTGAAGTCAAGCCATGTCCTGCCTGATAACCTCCCCCCAAGACTTCTTAGGCTGCCCTCTACCTTTTCTCGTACCCGCCAAAGGTAACTGCTCACACCTTCTTACCGAGGCTACTGGACTTCTCCTACGCACGTGCCCGAACCATCTGAGCCTCGCTTCCCGCATCTTGTCATCCGTAAGAGCCACACCTACCTTCTCCTAAATATCTCCATTCCTAATCTTATCCATCCTAGTATGCCCGCACATTCAACTCAACATAAGATTTATCGGTCAAAGTCTAAATTTAGAAAAAAACTGGCTACTGATAACCAGGTTTTACTTCATTTCCACAATGTTATTTAAGTAAAACAATAAGAATGGTAGAGAAAATATACTAAAAGAAATAAAGAATAAATTGATGGACAATTTATAAAACCAAGGCCGAGAGTTTCGATAAAGTAGAGAAATAAAGAGTATATTTCAATAGTACTTCGAATTTATCTTTACAAATAAAATTTTGTATCCTTATATAGGAGTGTACAATCAAAACGGTTTTCTCACATAATTTGGGTTTATTATGGGCATTGATGGTATTGATTTCCCATTACCACAGATAGCAATAACTGGCGTATTTATTGCTATAAATGCCCTATAACTATTCCAATTCCCCTTCCTTATTTACTTCCGGTTCATATATCTTATCTTCTTTTTTATCTTTATTCATTCCGTCCTCGTCTCTTCTTTGTCAACTATTAGGCCCGATTCTCTTCTCTGTACCGCCTCGTGGGCGTTTCTCCCGTGCCTTCCTCAATTAATTGAGAATGTCACTTGTCGCTATATCACTGTTCCACGCGTCGTGCTTTGTCTGCATACTAACATTTCACGTGTAATGCCATTTTTTCAGTAATATAGATAGTCCCCCACTTTCTGAATATTCTCTACTGAATATTAGGGAATTGGAAAGCATTTATGGCGGGAATTCTCTGCCGCCGTTTTTTGAATATAATCATGTCTCCTTCAGAACCGATGCAACGTACATCACATCTATTTAATGCTCATGCCACGTGGCTTCTACTGATTGGTTATGCAGTTTCTCAGTGCTTTTTAGGGTTTTCTGCGGCTGTGTCAGTCACGAAGTGACGGTTCCATTATGACGCTTCATAATGACACACTTTAACAATGATCGTGTATACTCTATTCTTTATTGATTTCTTGGAGTCTTTCATCTTCCATACTCATCACCTTCTTCTTGCTTTACACTTTTCTGCGTCTTTTCTCTGTGTTTCTTTGGACAATCATGTCTTCACCAGATCCCCGTAAGGTTGTGATTGTTGACGAGTTTGTTCCTTCTAATGCTCCCACTAGAAGTAGAAGGGGTGTTAGGCTTCGTGGTCTTGGTTCAATATCTAACCGTGGTTCCTCTTCTTAGAGCAGTGCTACTAATCCATCTTCTTCTAGGCCTACGGCTCCTATAACCCCTAGATCTTCTTCCAACAATAAAGATTCAACTGATACTGTGCGTGAACCCACAGTTGCAGAGATTGTTCCTCAAGAATTTTCCTTTGTAACTGATCGTGAAACCATAAGAAACCAAGTTTCTTCCATGGCCTCCCTCAATCCTGCTGACCTTTACCCAAATTTGATTACTACTGGTCTTCTTTCCCTTGTTCGAAGAGAGTGTTACTGGAAACAAGATTTCCCAGTTTTAGTTTCTGGTGCCAATCAGAGAATTACTTCCAACCATGCTAGTTTCTCTTTTGTCTATACATACCCCTTTACTTTAGGGTTCAAACCTCATATTGATCTAGTGATCCTTGATTTTTGCTGTTATTTCAATATGTGTCTTGGCCAGATTGGCCCCATAGTATGGAGGGCTGTTGCATGCCTTCGTTATTTAGCAGAACTGGTTTCCGTGCCTTTTAATTTTCGGCACTTGCTTCACTTGTACTCCCCTAAGATGTTTCGTGAAGGTGTCTTTACTCTCGTGGCTAGAAGTAAGAGAGTTTTGGTTAGTCCTAAAGATGATCTGGACCATGGCTGGTATGCTCGCTTTGTCATTGCTCCTACTGGTGGATTAGTAGCCTTCCCGGAGAAATGGAACTTTGCATGTAAGCTTCTTTTTTTCTTTCATTTTTTGAGATATCTCAAAAGGTTTCATTATAATCAAATACTCAACTTTTCAGCATCCATGGAAGTTTTTGATGAAATTCCCAACTTTCGTGCTTAGGTAGAAAAGATGTTGACGGCTGCACCTATGGAGAAGAAGTCCTGGAAATACCTTTCTCAAAACTTTGGTTGGGAAGTAAAGACGCACGGTAACTTTTACCTTTATTATTTCTTCCTTTCTCTCCCTTGTTTATTCAAGATCTTCTCATCTTTCTCTTTTTTTATTAGGGTTTCCCATTCGTGGTATTAGTCCCGCATCTGTTCCCTCAACCAGGCTTTCCATGAGTCTTGCTCACGAAAGAATTTTAAGTGCTTCTTCTTCTAAAAGGAAAAATGATGGAGCCCGTGGCGTTGAGGGTGAATAAGAGATAGAGGAGGGTTTTTTAGTGCGAAGATCACGAGTCAGGAGACGTGTAATTCTGATGATGAAGCTACTCCTTCTCATGATCCTCCAACAAGTTCAGTCTATTTTAGACTCTTGGATGAGCCAGAGAATGCTCCTTTAGTGGTTGATGATGATGCTGTTGATCCTCCCCCAGGTTCTGTTGATAGATTGTTTGCTCATAGTTTCAAGGGTGATGAAGCTTCTGGCCTATTTTCGAGGAATTGCCTCTTGCTACTTCCAGCTTTGGTTTCCATTACCCCTTCCATGTCTTTACCTGTTGATTCTCCTCCAATCCCAAGTTAAATTATTAAAATTTACCTCGTTCTTGTCTTGGTCGAGTGCCGAATGAAACAAATATAACAACAACATTTTCTGCATTGGTTATCTCCGTAATAGATGCGATATTGGCCAACGGATCTGCTTCCACATCCTCCTCCCTAGGTATTTGAACAGCCTTCCACGATTGAAATTGTCTGACTAATCCCCGTACCCTTTCCAGGTATTGTTGCATCCGTGCCTCTCTCGCTATGTAAGTCCCCTATTCTATACCAAGTTCTTGTGCTAATTCCAGACCTGCAATCACAACTTCCTACTCTGCTTCATTGTTAGTGATGGGATAATATTTTATTGCTTGTCTTATGACTTCCCCTAAAGGCAGAGTTAAAACAATATCTAAGCCCGCAACTTTAACATTCGAGGAACCGTCAATAATAAAATCTAAGTACCTGGATTAGATACGGTGAATACCTGTAATTCCTTTTCTGCTTTGAGAATTATATTCGTGCTGAAATCTTCTACGAAATCTGCTAAACCTGCGATTTTATTGCAGTTCTGGGCTGATATATGATATCATACTCACTGAGTTCTATTGCCCACTTAGCTAACCCACCAGATAGTTCTTGTTTATGCAATATATTCCTCAGGGAGAAAGCAGTTATTACAGAGATAGGATGACACTGAAAATAAGTTCTCAACTTTCTAGATGCCATAATTAATGCTAAAGCAAGCTTTTCTAGATGAGGATATCGCGTCTCAGCATCTAACAAAGATTTACTAACATAATATATTGGAGATTATTTACCTTTATCATCTCGTACCAGCACCACACTTACCGCCACTTCTGACACAGCAAGGTAAACAAGCATACTTTCCCCGTCTTTTGGTTTGGCTAGCAAAGGCGGATTTGACAAATACGATTTTAGGTCCTTGAGGGCTCGTTGGCATTCATCAGTCCATTGAAATCGATTCTGCTTTTTCAATATGGAAAAGAATTTAAAACTCCTTTTCAATAATTTTGAAATAAATCTCCCCAGGGCTGCTATTCTTCGTGTTAATCTCTGCACTTCTTTTTTGCTTGTGAGTACATCCGATATTTCCTCGATAGCTTTGATTTGTGTAGGATTTACTTCAATTACCCTGTTAGAAACAAGAAAACCTAAAAACTTACCTGAAACTACGCCAAAAGCACATTTTTCTGGATTTAGCTTCATATTATATTTGCGGAGAATCAGGAAAGTATCTGACAGATGTTGAAAATGACCTCCCGCCTGTGCTGATTTGACTAGCATATCGTCAGTGTAGACTTCCATTGTCTTTCCCAGATGTTCTTGAAACATTTTAGTTACCAATCTTTGGTACGTGGCTCCAGCATTTTTTTAGACCAAATGGCATGATTTTGTAACAGTAAGTCCCATCGTCTGTAATAAATGAAGTTTGTTCTTCATCTAAAGGATCCATCTTATCTGGTCAATAGAAATTCAGTATTTTGCAATGAAAACAATGTAAAAAATTGGAGTCTATTTTTGGATGAAAGGAAACCTCTTTATAAAGAGAAAAATGAATTAATTAAATTGAAGTTCTTTCTTTGGCCTAATTATCGATTAGAAGATTTAGCTTGTATGAATCATTATTGGTTTGATACCAATAATTGTAGTCATTTCAGCATTTCTCTTAGCCTTTGTTTGGCAAGCTGCTGTAAGTTTTCGATAAGATCCTTAATAATATCCTAGAAAATTCATGATTTATTCGAGAAAAAATTCTAAAATAAATAAAATCAGATAAGCTTTACATCCTGAGTATGCATCTAAAAAACTTAATAGCTCATGTCCTGCGGTAGAATCAATTAGTTGACCTCTGTGTGGTAAAGGGAATGAATCTTTAGAACAAGCTTTTTTCAAATCAGTATAATCTACACAAACTCGCCATTTTCCATTCTTTTTTGGAACTACCACAGTATTGGCTAGCGAGTTAGGATAGTTTACCTCTCGTATTGACCTAATTTTTAAAAGCTTCTGTACCTCATCTTGGATTACTTGGTTTTTGAAGGATCCCTGCTTCCTCTTCTTCTGCTTGACATGTGGATATGATGGGTCCTCATTAATTTGTGGGTCTTCACCTCCGATGGTACATCTGTCATATCTTAATGCGATCAAGCAAAGCAATCTGCATTAGCTTTCAAAAATTCAATTAACTTACCTTTAATTTTGTGCTCAGGTTTGCTCCGATGTGAACTTTTCTGTCTGGCCAGTGTTTAAATATCACCACCGCTTCGAGTTCTTTGATAGTTGTATTAATGTTTTCATTTTCTTTTGGCTCTTGAATAACATCGGATCTTGAATTAACATCGGTTTGTCCTGGAATGCCTTCAGTTGAGGTTTGTTTTATGACATCCTCAATTGAATTCTGTAACTGCTGTTCCTCGCTTGCAACATCATTTACCATGCTGGTAGCCACTACTGAATTGATACTTCGGAAGCTTGTTGATCCCCATGGATTTGACGAATCCCCCACTATAAAGGAAATTTGATAACTTGATGCAATGTGGACGATACAACATCCATATCGTGAATCCACGGTCTTCCAGGATTATATTATAAGCCATATCTGCATCTATCACTTGAAACATTGTGTCCTTAATAACTCCTTCTGCAAACGTAGCAAGCACTACTTCTCCTTTCGTGATAACACTTGAATTATCAAACCCAGATAGAGACTGTGTCTTTGGTATCGCCTTGTCGTTAGCTTGTATTTCATCCACCACTCTTAGTAAAAGGATATTTATGGAACTACCTGGGTCAATCAAAACTCGTTTTACATTAGTATCGTGTACAAGTAAAGATATTACCAGTGCATCATTGTGAGGAATCATCAAGCCGTCCGCATATTCGTCATCAAATGTTATACTGTCTCCTTCCAAGGTTTGGCGTATTTGCTTCCCATGAGTGACTGTGACTTTTGACATATTCTTTGCTGATGTATAAGTCACACCATTAACCTCGTCTCTCCCAGTTATTACGTTAACTGTTCTTGTTGGAGACGGGGGTTTTGGGGGTTCTTACTTCAAGAGGTTAGTTAGATAACCTTACTTCGTTTCTCGCTGAACAGGTTAGTTAGATAACCTTACTTCAACAAATGCTCGACCTCTCCTTCTAGTAACCTGCAATCTGTTGTTCTATGGCTATGATCGTTGTGAAATTCACACCAATAATCTGGATTTCTTTTGCTCGGGTCTGATCTCATTTCTTTAGGCTACCGTACCTTATATCCCATACCTCTTAAAACAGCCACCAACTCGGAGGTACTGACATTAAAACTGTAATCCCTTATTCTCGCATGTGCGTTGGAATTATCACTTCATGCATCCTATTCCTTTCTGAATCTAGATGAAGTACTTGCATTTTTTTGGTGTTGATCTCGATTCAGATCGTAAGTTTTCCTATTTGGACCGCAAATCTCGACCTGCAGGACCTATATAAGGTTCGTACCTGTTTTTCTCGGTCTTTTTTTATGATTCTGAACGTCTTGACCCGCTCATTCATCAATCCTTGGCTGTGCAACCGTGTCTTCTTCAAACGTAGCTTCGTGTTGTATCTGTTGTCCACGTCATTCCGAGTTGTTGCTGGAAATTCTCGCAAACTTTCCTTCAGTCTCCTCGTGGCTTCTGAACTTTTCTCGTTTATATTACTCGTGAACGCCATGGCTGCCCAATTGCCAGGTACTCGTGGTAACATCATCCTCTCCCCTTGGAATCTATCCACAAACTCCCTGAGTAATTATGTGTTTCCTTATTTTATCTTAAAGATGTCTTCCGTCCCTTTTTCAACTTTTGAGCTCCCGAATGTTTTTTTATAAACGAATCTGCAAGCTCACCAAAGGAATCAATAGAATTTTCAAGTAAGAGAGAATACCATGTTAATGCTCCTTTCTTGAGTGTTTCACCAAATGTTTTAACCAAAACTGATTCAATTTCCTGCTTGGTTAAAACATGCCTTTCACGCCAGTTGTAAACGCGGTTATGTGATCTTGAGGTTCAGTTGTTCCAACATATTTTGTAATATCAAACATTTTAAACTTATTAGGAATCGACAAAGGTGCTGCACTTGGCTTCCAAGGCTATTGTGAATATTTATCAATATCTAATCCTTTAACCATGGGAGGTACGCCAGGTATTTGCTCTATGTGATCATTTTGCTCTTTCAGCTGTTTCTGCAAAGTTAGTACCAAACTTCGTAAATCAGAATTATTTGGTGTACCTGACCTTCCATCACGAGATACATTGGGAGTTCCTCTGCTTCCAAAATTGGCGAGCCCTGAGCGTGGGTTTTCCAGGGTTGTGGTATTGTTTGGAGGAGGAGTTTGCGGCGCAGTTGGCAATCCCCTAACAAAGGCTTGAAGTGCACTGTTCACGTGTTCTGCGATCAATTCTTGTTCGACAGTCTGCTCGTTCCCTTGATGATCATTCACATGTGAAATTGATCTTTCAGGTGATCCCTCGCGGGACTGTTGAGGAGATCCTTGTGGAGAAGGGAGTGGTGGAGTTGCCCCCTCATGTGGGTTTAGCTGGTTACTTTCGTTGACAGTTGACATGGTTGGTTGTCAGAAAAAAGAATTTGGAAATTGAAAAGATTATTAGTTTCCCGGCAATGGAACCAATTTGTTTAACCAAAAAACTAGATTTATCGGTTAAAGTCTAAATTTAGAAGAAAACGGGCTACTGATAACCGGGTTTTACTTCATTTCCACAATGTTATTTAAGTAAAACAATAAGAATGGTAGAGGAAATATACTAAAATAAATAATGAATAAATTGATGGACAATTATAAAACCAAGGCTGAGAGTTCCGATAAAGCAGAGAAATAAAGAGTATATTTCAATAGTACTTCGAATCTGTCTTTACAAATAAAATTCTGTATTCTTATATAGGAGTATACAATTATAACGATTTTCTCACATAATTTGGGTTTATTATAGGTATTAATGGTATTGATTGCCCATTACCACAAATAGCTGTAACTGGCGTATTTATTGCTATAAGTGCCCTATAACTATTCCGATTCCCCTTCCCTATTTACTTCCGGTTCATGTATCTTTTCTTCTTTTTGATCTTTATTCACTCCGTCCTCATCTCTTCTTTGATAACTATTAGGCCCGGTTCTCTTCTCTGTGTCATCTGGTGGGTGTTTCTCCCGTGCCTTCCTCTCTCAACTATTTCTATTAATTGAGAATGCCACTTGTCACTATATCACTGGTCCACGCATCGTACTTTGTCAGCATACTAACATTCCATGTATAATGCCATTTTCCACCAATACACTATACAATATGGCTAGTCTAACCACCGCTCTATAGTTATTACCTTTGAGCATCAATGGCACTTTCATATCACACAGGACTCTAGATGCTAACCTCTATTTCATCACACCTCACCCCTATACGGTGTGGGACATCTTCGTCGATATCTCTATTGTGACGACCCAAAGGGTCATCACCTGTTTTCTTTTTTATTCCGTGCTTCCGATGCCTTGAAAACCTTATTTTTACTTGAGTCGATTTGTATGCGCAGTCCGGGTGCGTAGCCGGAAAGCTTAAATATGAATTTTGTGTAAAATTGATGAATTTTGATATTAATATGAATAAAGTTGACTTTGGTCAACATTTTGAGTAAACGGACCCGGACCCGTGATTTGACGGTCCCGGAGGGTCCGTAGGAAAATATGAGACGCGGGCATATGCCCGGAGTCGAATTCCGAGGTCTAGAGCCCGAGAAATGAATTTTTCTGTGAAATTGTTTTTCTGAAATTATTAAGGAAATTGGAGTTGAAAACTGATTAAAAGACTGTGGTATCGGGCTCGTATTTTGGTTTCGACGCCCGGTACGAGTCTCATATATGGTTTAAGCAATTGCTGAAAAGTTTGGTAGAATTTGGACGTCGTTTGACGTGTTTTGAACTTAAAACTCTAAACTTGATGTTTTATGAAAAATTGGAAGGAAATCATAGGTCTTGAGGCCTAATTTGATGTTAATGATGTTGTTTTGGTGATTTGATCGCACGGATGAGTCCGTAGGGTGTTTTGGGAATTATGTGTATGTTCGGTTTAGAGCCCCGAGGGCTCGGGTGAGTTTTGAGTAGGCCCTGGGAGGTCTTAGACTTAGAAATATCAGATGGTTGCAGGTTCAGGGAGTTGCAGGCCCCCAGCGCGCCCGCGGTCGATTCCGCGCGGTCCGCGCTGGAAGCCGCGCGGCTGCGGTGCATTCTCGGTCCGTGTGGCTAGGTTCAGAGAGGGGGTTTTGTCCAATTCCCCAGCGCGGCCGCGCACCAAAATAGTGCGGTCCGCGCTGGGTGGGTTCAGAGAGGGTAGATTTCCAGCTTCTCAGCGCGGCCGCGGTGCACTTTTGTGCGGTCCGCGCTGAGCCTTTCAGAGGGGTATATAAGGTCGGGATTTTCAGTTAATTTTCACTTTTTCAAAA